>NC_137981.1:44147461-44184961 GCF_963924665.1 Micromys minutus | reverse complement strand
TTGCTATAAAATTTGACTTACTATAAAAATAAAACACTCTGGGGATAGCTTTTCCATGAACCTATAATTTTATATAATTATATATTTTCTGCAGTTCTCACTTTCAAATTACACATCTTGCCTCTGTTTGGGTGCTGTGAAGGCCAACATGAATATGAAGAAGATTAAGTGAATGACAGACAGTGAGTTTGTTACTCACCTGGGCTAATAGCTTCTTCCTAAGATGTCTGAGGGTAAATATTCAAAACTGATCTTTCTCCAACATGGCTCAGCCATCTGGTAGACCCCTGGACACCTACCTAGGCATAGTTTCCTGGGAGATTGCTCGTATGTTCAGTTCCCGCCAGGCCTTTGACATGATCTGATGATAGAAACATAATAGTTAACTAAAAACCAAATGCATATAAGAGCATGATTTGTATTCTCCACAATTTCAACAATCTAAAAGCCTACAATCTGAATATGGTTGGCTAAGTGGCATCACTCTAGGATTCTTATGTCAAAGCCCCAGCCTGCCCTCCTAACATGACTGTTTAGATATGTTCACACCTTTAAAGATATAATTAAGTTAAATGAGGGTCATGATGTAACAATGATGTAATCTTCACTGCCAATTTGGCTGGCTTTAGAATCATCTATTAGATACATCCCTATATATATGTTGGAGAGGATTTCTAGACAAGTTAACTGAGAAGGGATGACCCAGCCTGAATGTGGATGGCATTACTCTATGTGATGGACTGAAGAAAATGGGGGAAGGGCAGAGGGAAAAAAACAACTTTACTTCTTGTCTTATGCTCCTGTCAATCTACCACCTTGCCTCCCTGCCATGATGGGATGCAATTCAAATTGTGGATCAAAATAAACCCTTCCTTCCCTCCTTCCCTCCTTCCCTCCTTCCTTCCTTCCTTCCTTCCTTCCTTCCTTCCTTCCTTCCTTCCTGTGCTTTTCTTGAGTATTTTGTTACAGCACTGAAAAAAACAAAAACAAATACAAGGGTCAACTTCTAGAGACTGCCCATGTTTCCTAGCTTGGGGCTACCTTGCCTTGTCAGCAAAACCAAAGAAGTCATATCTCTCTGATGCTGTGTCTCTTATCACATTCTACTCAGTTATCACGGAAAAGGTGTGTTGCTTCCAGGGACTTCTGTGGCCAACTGATTCATATTCAACTCCATTCATTATTTTAGTCTCTTTTTAAAATAATTTGAATTTTCCACAGTTTATGGAGATAGGTATTAGAACAACCTTGACAACAAACTTGACACATCAGCGGAAGGTAGAGTTCTGCCCTCCACAGTATATTACCCAGAAAATTTTAAAGTTTGGCATGTTCAAAGTGTATTTCTCTATGACATAAAATCTATTGACTCAAATTCTTTCTCCTTGATGCCCCTTCCCCACGTGCCCACATGCTGGCCAGGACTCTGGTTCTTTTCCAACATCATGTCATTGTCTGGGGACATTTTGTGGTCAGAAAAGTTTTATATTCATTATTAAAAAGCAATGTTGTGTAAGCTACTTTTCTTATCACAGTGAGCAAATACCCACACAAAACAATTTAAATGAATGAGTGTTTATTTTGGCTCATGTTTCAAAGGACTACTGTCCAGCAAGATAGGGAAAATATGGCTGCAGGAACCAACTTAATCCTTGGTGTCAATCAAAAATCAGAGAAAGGACAGTGTTGGTCCTACTTGCTTGCTTTCTTCTCCTTTTGTTAACTGAGAATACAGTTAATGGTATGTTATCAGTCCATGGTATGTTACCCCCCCCCCCCTTTGCATAGAAGATCCTTAGTTATTCCTCTCTGAAAACAAGTTCAAAGATACACCCCTAGAGACAATACTTTGGGGTATTACAAATCTAGTTAAGTTGTCAATAAACATTAGCTATCATAGGTATTAGATGATGTGTTAGAGCCAGGCCTAGAAATGAGAAATGCTATTTCTACACATGTTCTATTAATCAGAACCCAGTCACAAAAAATAACACAAAGTTATGTTATTATATGATATTATATGATAGATTCATTCCATAAGTTCTGTTACTTTAAATTACAAACTGATTAATAAAAACCAACTATCCTGATTCTGACAGTGATCTTCATATTTTAAAATACTGTCATTTTTAAGCCTTCTTTGCCTAATCATACACTTAATGTCTAGAACCCTGGATTGTCCGTAATACTTCTTTGAAATAAGACCTGCAACTGAACGCCTGCCCAGTGTCTAGAATTTTGCTGCACTGTCCTTGACTAACAGTTAAACCTCTTCCTCAGGCTGTGAATTCTTATATCAACCATCATAGGGATAGTTTTAACTCTGCATTCTAGGAAACTGAGCTTGTGACCTTCCCTATACAGACTCACTTCCACAAAGGGTTCATCTAACTACCTGTGCTACCCAAAGGCATGGACATCCCCTTTACCCACTTATTCTCTATTTGTGGTGGTTTAGACGAGACCTACTCCCCTACTGGTTTATGAATTTGATTGCTTTCCCTAGTTGGTTAACTTATTTGGGAAGACTATGAAACAATTAAGTGAAGACTTTCCTGCAGTAATTACTAGGTGGAACTAGGCTTTGAGGGTATGTGAACCCCCTTCTCTGTTTCATGTGTATAGATGGATATGATCACCCAGATTCCTGCTCCTGTTGACTATGCTATGCTTTCCCTGTCATGGTGGACTCTGTCTCTCTGTCTCTCAGGCACTGCAAGTTAAATAAACCTTTCATTCCTTATGTTGCTTTTGACAGGATGCTTCATCACGACGACAGGAAACAAATATATCACCCTCATTTCAGTACTATGGCCTTGTGAATGTATGGAATGCTGTAAATAAGTGAAACACGAGTGTATTATCTCCTGACTTTATCTCTGAATATTTTATTGAATTGGTCCTCTCTATGCAGCAATCCTACAAATTCAGGGCTCAAATGTTCCTTTCCTAGATCATTGTCAAGAGGCCATAGTCAGCTCTTCCCATGTAATGTGTGATGCAAACATCAGCAAAAAAATTATTTTAACATTCATTATAACACAAGGGGGAGAGATAAAACTTAATGTGATGGTGTACACCTAAAATCCTAGCACTTCTGAATACAGCCTAGGTTACTAAGAGTTCAAGACCAGCTTGAGTTGCTCAACAAACACCACATACACTAAAAAAAATAGATATGATTGATAAATACTGTGGTGGTTTGAATGCAATTGGCCCCCATAGGCCCATAGAAAATGGTGCTATTAGGAGGTGTGGTCTTGGTGAAATTGGTGTGGTCTTGCTGGAGGATCTGTGTCATTATGGGGGCAGGCTTTGAGGTCTCATATAGTCAAGCAATGCCCAGTATGACACACAATCTCCTTCTGCTGCCTGTGGATCCAGAAATCTCAGCTCCTTCTCCAGCACCATGTCTGCCTGCATACTGGCTTGTTCTCCCAGAATGATGATAAATTAAATCTCTGAAACTGTAAGCCAACTTCAATTAAATGTTTTTTCTTTATAAGAGTTGTGGTGGTCATTGTGTCTCTTTACAACAATAGAAACTTAAGATAGACAGACAGGTAAGATAGATAGATAGATAGATAGATAGATAGATAGATAGATAGATAGATGGATGGATGGATGGATGGATGGATGGATGGATGGATGGATGGATAGATTTTTACAGAAAGCCTAGGGGTTTCCTGTTGATACCCACTATTTTAACACTGAAAATTTAACCAGAGATAAGTTTAGCTCCTGACTACAACACAAAGCCTCATCTTCTCATATTTAAAAAGGAAGACTGACGTAGACATAAAAAGACTGAGAAAAGCATCAGCCAGAAGAAGCTGCTAGCCAGCTTCCCTCAAGTGCTGCAGGGCTTTGTAGATTAGCCATGGAGGAGAAAGCAAAGCCTGTTTCAACTGTGACTGCCTTGTAAGAGCTCTTTTTATTAGGCAGCAGTCCATTAAATTAGATTTAATTAAAGTTGGTTTGATTGATGAACTAAGGCTTCATAGACTTTCTAAAGATAACACAGTTTTGTATCATTGATCCAGAACAACCTCACACTTTTGGCAATCATGTGGCAAACTGATTTATTTCCTCAGTAAAACCTAGCAATACTATGGATGTGAGGAAACATCACTTCAGTCATTCCTATGATTTCACTGTTATGAAAACAGCCACTCACTGGCTGACACACTGCAAATTGAAACTAGACACACAAATCACACGGCTGAACTTGAAACAACAAACCTGTTTTTATTTTACTGTGGACACTAGAAATGGGATGCCATTCTTCCAAGGGCAATCGCATGGAAAATTTTTTAAAAATACAAACCACTCCTTCTCTCAAAAAAACAATGAATGGCATAAATCATATCTCAGCTTACTGTCACTCTGTGAGGTTCCTGTAAGCTGCACACAAGCTAGAAGCTAGATTGGGTTAATAATGACTTTCTCCTCAACACTTCAAGAAAATTAATTTAGCTCCTCACGTCTGAGCCAATGCTTCGAACATATACACTGCCTGATGTGTATCACCAAAAAGCATTCCCTTTGCTCTTGTTCGCACCTGGGCTTTGCTAAGCACTTTCTGAGCAATTCAAACTGATGGACTACAGAACCGACAAATGCTTTGCGATTAAAAAGACAACCTGGAATTTGCTTATTTAAGTGCCGAGCAGCAGTGACTCATTTTTTATAAATATATAAATTGGGTTATTACCAGTTATAAAATTGCAAGGAGGTCTTACTTCATACAAGGATACATCTCGCCAGATACTGTATAATGCGAACTTTCATAATTCAAGGATGAGTTTCCTCAAGGGAATAAATATACAAGCAGACAGATGCATGCCGAGAACACATTTACAAGTTCTAATGTGTTCTCGCTTTAAAGCAGCAGCATTAGGTCTGACATTTTGCAGAGTGCTGCCTCTAATGTTAACTACACCAGGTCGCTCTGTGCTTTTCTGCCTCCTCTTGACAGCATATCACATAGAACTTCCCTCCAAAAGCTATCTATTGAAGACTGTGTTTCTCCGTGTGAACATTTAACTACTTTGTGTACACTTGAATGCCATAGTCATGGCATGGGAAAATATTTGATGTGATAACAATGAATACTAAAATACCATAATGGCCATTATTACTTGCAGAAAGTCCTCGTCACATTAAAAATAGCCGGGTGGAGAGAATCTTGCGATTGCGGTTGCCATTTCTTTTCCCTTGCTGAGACGAAAGTTCTGATGTCTTGATTTCATTGCCCATGGCTGTGATAAAATATCTTGACAAAAGCAATTTAGGAGAGAAAGAGTTTATTTTACCCCACAATTCCAGCTTACTCTTCACCATAGCTGGGAAGTCACATGGCAAAGGCTTGAGAAAACTGGTTATAGGACATCTGCAGTTGGTAGCAGCATTCAGTGAATTGATGCGTGTTTCCTCATTAGTCTACTTTTTCCTTAAATTAATGCAATCCAGGACCCAAACCCAGGGAATGATGTCACCTGTATCCTGACTAGATCTTTCCATACCAAGCGAAGTAATAAAGAAAAACCCCACCATGTCTGCTCCCAGGTCAACCTAACTTAGACATCATATTCTTTCCAAGTGCTCACGGTAACAGAGAAGGCACACTATAAGGGCTTTGAGAAGGCTGAATCCTTTACTCCTGTAGTTTGGAAAGCAGAGAAAATTGAATGCTTGTGATCAATTCCTTGCTTTCCTTTTACGGAGTTCAGGGCCTGTGCTGGTTGGTTGTTAACTTGATACGAATTAGAGTTATCTGGGAAAGAAATTTCCAAAACAAAACTCCATCACTTTCCTGTTGGCAACTCTATGGGGGGCATTTTCTTAATTAATACGGGAGGGACCAGCTCACTGTGTGCGTGGTGCCACTTTTGAACAGATGGACCTGTGTTTCCTAAAAGACCCACAAGTAAGCAGTGTTCCTCCAAGGAGTCTGCTTCAGTCCCTGCCCACAGGTCCCTGCCTCATTTCCCTCAGCAGTGGGTAGTGATCTGGCCACATAAGCCAAGTAAGCCTGTTCTTCCCAAGCTGCTCTGGGTCACAATGCCTTCATCACAGAAACAGAAGTCAAACTAAGCCAGGACCCTAATCCGTGGGATGGCCTCAGTTAACCCAACCTAGAAACTCCCTGCAGACCTTGCCACAGGTTTGTCTCCTAGATATTCTCCATCCTGTTACATTGAACAAGTTAAAGTGGCAAACCCACAACCAAACTGGATCCCAGGTTTACATGATTCACTCAGCCCCCAACTCAGAATGTAAGTGGTTCTTGACAATATATATGTTTTTAAATGCTTATTGGTTCTTTGTGAATTCCACATCGTGCATCCCAGTCCCCTCATCCACCAGTCCTGCCTCCATCCTTGCAGCCTCCCCTGCAAGCAAACAAACAAATAAAATGTCACCTTGGAAGCTACAGTGTGTCATAGTGTGTCACATAGTACACCCTTTGCCCACATAGCTTTACTTGCAAATATTCTTTTCAATGAGTCACTAGGCTGTGTTTCTAGGCCTCTGGCTTCTGCTACGCCATTCATTCTTGATCCTCACCAGGACTTCTCTGGGGTTTCCGTTTATTGCCTTGCATCATGGAGATCCTTTAGCTTTGGCTCTGCAGGGCACACCTCTTCCCATGCTCTAGCAGCTTATAAATAAGGCAAAAGTTTGGGTGAGCCAACTCAAAACCCTGGATCATTGGGACTTGGGTAATGGCTGAGTTGTTCAGCTCACTAGTGCTCTAGAGTCCAAGCTACCAGGTCCATCTCTTCTGTCTTGTCCAGATGAGGTAGGGGGGAGCTCTCATATATGTGTTATGAGAATTAGGGCCAGCTCAGTCCTCCATAGTCCCAGAAGAAGCCTGGATTAGGAAGCAAAGTCCAATCTACATGGTCTTTGGTAGTAACATGGGCCATGAACATTAGCATAGAACCCTGCTGCAGCAAGGCAATGAACCCAGACATGGCCAGCATCAGCAGCATGGGCCCTGACATCACCATGGCCTCAGGTGGCAGGGCAAGCTCCTCACATCAGGCTGTTCCTCAGCATCTCCAGTTTCACCTCTCTTCATAGTACTCAACCCACTCAGCTTTTCTCTCCCATCTCTCCACCCCATACTTGCTCATCATAATGCCATGGGTGGGCCAGGCTTCGGGCTGTCTTCTGCCTGCCTGCACTGTGTCAACAATATATTTTAATTCATCAAATTACCATTGGTTTATTATTCATGCATGAGGATTTTGTTGTTAGTATGCCTACTAATATTTTATTTCAAACTGTGCCTATTCCAAACATTCAAAAATGTTGGTTGTTTTTAATATTGAATTTGAGGATGGCCTCCTGGTGGACAAGATCAGCTAATCATTAATCTCGGTGTGGATTCCCTTTCACTACCATTCCCACCCATGCTCTAACAGTCCACATGCGGCTTCTTTAACTATGACAGTAGCTACCTTAACTTGTTTCTCAGCTCCAATTCTTTTCTTTAGAAAAACAGAGCTTTAGTTTTGTTTTTGCCACCCATTCTTCTTCCATAATATTTCAATAATAAGGTTCCAGTTCTTGTACCAAAGAGAAGCCAGAGACAACACTAGTAGTCTCATCTCAGTGTGGCAACAGCTTAGTTCTGGATAGGCACTGAACCTATGTTTATCCTGCTGTGAAGTCTAATTGAAGTCAAAAATAAGAAGGGCTATCTAGGAACAGTTATTCCCAGAAGAAACAGTGAAAAGAAAGATGACGATTGTCCTTCTTTCATAGATATGGCTGTTTCTGGAATTGACATATGAAGGCATTGCATTGTATTTTATCTTTATGAAAACTCAAGGTTGAAACATCACTCACAACCTAGAAGCACCTCAGAGGAACCGAAAGCCCAAGCTCCTACTGGCTGCTTCATATCGTGAGACCACTGGCTTATTATTAATCCAGTTTAAGTCTTCCATCCTTCTAACTCTATATCACATGAAAAAGGATGTATGTTTTCAAGTGTCTAAATCACATCTGTGGGCACAAAGATCTCAGTGATGTATACAGCATATCTCCTGTTCCAAACAAAACCAAGAAATAGTTTTCTAAAACACAGATTGGGATAAGGCTACATGAAAAAAAGAAAATCTCTAAACTAAGGAATGCATGTGAGAGAAGCAACAGTAGACTTCACATAACACACATGAAAAATTCAGAGAACCCAACAGGAGATAAATAATTAGGCAATTCTTCAGCCTTTCCGTTCTCCAATACATTTTCTAAGGAATTGATGCTCAAAAAAAGCCTATTTTAACTCATAGAGTTATCCTGTCTTGATCTTGACCTTCAACCTTGACTTTAGAAATGATCAGGATATTTCTATGACATGGCAAGAGTCTTTAAGGATATAAATTGTAGTTGAAAGAGCATAAAGTAGGAAATCTCTTTCAAAGTTTGCACATAAACAATAATAAAGAGTTAACATATTTAGGTGGTGTTAAAGAGCAGTTTGAAAAAATGGAAAATTATAGATTATGACTAAAATTTAAGATAGTTCATGAAAATTATCTATCAAAAAAGGAGCATAGAGATATTGTTACAGCTGCACCAGGGCTTCTGTGTATATATATACATAATGGCTTCCAAGTTAATGTTTTACAGAATTCAAAAGTGGTTCTGTTTCATTTGCCTTCACTTATGCTTTTTTCTTTACGTTTATATGTTTTGTCCAGTTTCATATCTTACCTTTTGTCATATCATATCATATCATTACCCCTTAGAAGCCTATTTGTTTTATGATGAGAAACAGAAAGGAAGTAAATCCAGAGAGGGGAAATTGTAGTGAGTATATATTATGTGAGGGGAAAACATCTGTTTTCAATAAAAGGGAGAGAGAAAACGATAGTGCTGCAGAATTGCTACCCAACTGTTCATTTCACACAATGGAGAAGTGACATGATGAATGGATGTCCTACACTTCCCTTCCTGTATCACCACCTGTGTGAAAGGCTAGAGGACAAGTTCATTCTCCTTGCTTTCCCTGCTTACAGCTAACTGTTCTTTCTACCATTGATGGCTCCAATTTTTTCTCTGCTCACTGATCTTAAAATCCTCTCTCTTCCATAAAACCCTAAGAAATTTTATCTGAACCCAAACTTGTGTTATCTTCTTCTGTCCCTGGGCTTTTCTAGAGATACTAGATAGATGTGAGATAAATGACATTTTCCAAGGAACACTGCTTGCCTCTTCTTTCCCTTGATCATTGAGTACATTGAGTGTCCCACTTGACAAGGGGAAGATACAAAGAGGTCTTTCGGGCTAGAGTAGGGGTTCTTAAGCTGGACTGTAATATTTACCACATCAACAAAAACAATACATGGGCCCCATGGTGGTTTATTCTTTATAGACATAACATGTAGGGAATTATGTATAAGCTTACTAAACATGTGAACTTTGAGCCCACTATCCCCTATGCCCACCAATTTCCCTTAAAGCACAACCAATAGCTGTAACTTGCACTCTACTACCTGATCTTCATATTCCAGCCCACGACTTTGGCAGAAAAGCTCTGCTTCCCAGAGGCCAAGCCAGTTTTAGGGACCACAGTGGCAATATTGGCACTCAAAACCACACAGGTTAGGCAAACAGAAAGAAAGAAAGAAAGAAAGAAAGAAAGAAAGAAAGAAAGAAAGAAAGAAAGGAAGAAAGAAAGAACAGTGGCAACAGCTTACTAAAACTAAAGACTCACTAATCACCAAAAACTCAGACCACTTAGGACAGAGCCCCCCCCACAAAGAAAAGCAAACAACAACAACAACAAAAGGCTGAAAAACAAAAACAAAACAACAGCAACAAAAATCCTGAAACAACATTGAAAAATACATCAAAAGTATACACCTGACAAAGGTAAACTCGGAATCAACACCTAAAGCTATAATAACTCTACAACCAGGATAACCAGAAGCTAGAATAAGAGCATGATCAATAACAGCCAGGGCAATATGTTACCACCAGCGCCCCCTACAGCAAGCTCCAGATATTGCAACATGACTAAAGCACAAGAAAATTATCTTAAATCAAATCTTATGAAGTTAACAGAGATCTTTAAAGAGGAATAAATAATATCCTTACAGAAATACAGGAAAATACAATCAAACAAGTGAAGGGAAGAAATAAAACTGTTCAAGACCTTAAAAATGAAACTAGAAGTATTAAAGCAAAGAAAAACTGAGGTAATCCTGGAGATAGAAAGTCTAGGTAAGCAGACAGGAACTAACACAAACATTACTAACAGAATACAAGAGATGAAAGAGAGGCTCTTGCTTGTAAAAGATGCAATAAAAAAATTGATAATTTGGTCAGAGATGTTAAATCTAAAACGTCCCTAACAAAAACCATCCAAGGAATCTGGGACACTATGAAAAGACCAAACCTTAGAATAATAGCAATTAAAGAAGGGAACAAATCCTACCTCAAAGACCACAAAGTATCTTCAACAAAATCATAGAAGAAAGTTTCTCTAAGCTAAAAAAAAAAGAGATGCCTGTAAAGACCAAGAAGCTTACAGAGCACCAAATAGATTGGAATAAAAATGAAAATCACTCCACCACATAATAATCAATACACTAAATGTACAAAACAAAGAAGAAACATGTAAAGCTGTAAGGAGAAAAGGTCAAGTAACATACATAGGCAGACCCATCGGAATTACATGCAGCTTCTAACAGAGGCTCTAAAGACCAGAAGGGCCTGGCAGATGTCTTGTAGACTCTTTAAGAGACCACAAATGTCAGCTCAGACTACTATACCCAACAAAACTTTTAATCACTGTAATAAACAACGTGACTTTTTGCAAGACAAAAATACAAATTTAAACAATACCAATCTATAAATCCAGCCCCACAGAAGATAGTAGAAGAGAAAATCCAACCCAAAAAAAATTAACTACGTGCAGGAAAACACAGAAAATAAATAATTCCACACTATTAATATCACCAAACCAAAAGAAGGAACACATACTCACACATACATATTATCAGCACAATCATCAAAATAACAGCAAATAACAGCCATTGGTCATTAATACCTCTCAACATCAACAGACTCCATTCCCCAATAAAAAGACAAAGGCTAACAGAATGGATAAAAAAACAGTATCCATCATTTTGCTGCATACAAGAAACACACCTCAACATGAAAGGTAATCATTACTTCAGAAGAAAGCTAAAAAAGATTTTCCAAGCAAAATAATCCAAGAAGCAAGCTGGAGCAGACATTCTAATAACTAAGAAAATAGACTTTCAACCAAAATTTATCAAAAGAGATGGGGAAAGACACTTTATATTCATCAAAGACAAAACCCACCAAGATAAAGTCTCAATTCAGCACATCTATGCCCCAGATGGAAGGACACTCACATTTGAAAAGAAACATTACTAAAGTTTAAATCATATATCAAATCCCACACATTAATAGGGAGAGACTTCAACAACACACCCCACTCGCACCAATGAATGGGTGAGTCATCCAGACAAAAGCTAAACAGAAATGATGGACATTATGACTTGAATAGGATTACCAGATATCTGTATTTCGCCAAAACACAAAAGAGTATATCTTCTTCTCAGCATCTCATAGAAGCTTCTCCAAAATTGACCATACTCAGTTATAAAACAAGTCTCAATGGATAAAAAAATTAAAATAATGCCCCTGTATCTTATCAGACCATCATGGATTAAGCTGAACTTCAACAACAAAAGAAACAACAGAAAACTTATAAACCCAGTTAAGCTGAATAGCCCTCTACTGAATCACTACAATGTCAAACAAGAAATGATGAAATTAAAGACTTTCTAGAATTCAATGAAAACAAATGCACAATATACTCAAATTTATGGAACACAATGAAAGCAGCACTAAGAGGAAAGTTCACAGCACTAAGTGGAACCTTCACAATGAAATGAATGAGATTTCATATTAGCAACTTAATAGCATATCTGAAATCTCTAGAAGAAAAAAAAGGAAAACATACCCAAGAGAAGTAGAAGGTACAAAATAAACTCAGGGCTGAAATCAATAAAGTAGAAACAAAGAGGACAATACAATGAGTCAACAAAACAGAGTTGGTTCTATGAGAAAATCAACAAAATACACAAACTCTTTGCCAAACTAACTAAAAGGCAGAGCGAATATCCAAAATGAGCAAAATAAAAAATGAAGTGGGAGACAACAATAGACATTAAAGAAACACAAAAAATAATCATTATGTCTTTCTTCAAAGAATTCTATTCAATAAGTTGAAAGTTTTAAAAGAAATGGTCTATTTTTCAATAAATAACACTGACCAAAGTTAAATCAAGATTAAGCAAACAATCTATAGACCTATAACCCTTAAGGAAATAGAAGCATTAAATAATAGTCTTCCCAAACAAACAAACAAAGCCCAGGGTCAGATGTGAAACTGGTGCAGAATTCTACCAGATTTTCAAAGAGCTATTACCAATACTCCTCAAACTATTCCTAAAAATAGAAACAGAAAGAGCACTACCAAATTCTTTTTAAGTGGCCACAGTCATTCTGATACCTAAACCACACAAAAACTCAATAAAGCAAATTTCAGATCAATTTTCCCCCATGAACATTGGTGCAAAAATACTCAATTAAAACACTTGAAAACCAAACCCAAGCACACAACAGGAAGATCATCCATCATGATCAAGTACTACTCATTCCAGAGATGAGAAATGGTTTCAATCTATGAAAATTTATCTATGTAACCCATCATATAAACAAACTGAAAAAAACCCACATCATCATCTCATTCGATGCTGAAAAAGCCTCTGCCAATGTCTAACACCCCTTCATAATGAAAGCTTAGAGAGATCATAGATATAATGTACATACCTAAACATAATAAAGGCAATACACATCAAGCCTGTTACCAATATCAAATTAAATGAAGAAAAACTTAAAACAATTCCACAGAGGCACTTAAAGAAATATTTGACATGCTTAACCATCAGGTAAAAGCCAATCAAAATGACTCTGAGATCTCATCTTACATCTGTCAGAATGGCTAAGATTTAAAACAAATAAACAAACAAGCAAAAACTTTCAATTGACACTTCATTCAAGAAAGAATGTGAAACGATGGAAATACTCCACTATTGCTGGTGCAAGTGAAAACTTATAGAGCAACTTTGGAAATCAATTTGGCAGTTTCTCAGAAAATTGGGAATTGTTCTACTGAAAAACCCAGGTATACTACTTTTGAACATAGACCCAGAGTATACCCCATCCTACCACAAGGACACTTGCTCAGCTATGTTCATAGTTGTTATATTCATAACAATCAGAAACTGGAAATATCCTAAATGTCCCTCAACAGACAATTAGATGAAAAAAATAGTGGAACATTCACACAATGGAGCATTATTCAGCTATTTAAAACTATGACTTCATTAACTATGCAGGTGAATGCATGGAACTAGAAAGGCATTCTTCTGGGGTGAAATAACGCAGACTCAAAAGGATAAAAAGCTATGCTCACACTGGTAAGTGGGTATTCACTGAAAAGCAAAGAATAACCATGCTAGAATCCACAGACACAAAGAAGTTAAGTAACAAGGAAGGTTCAAGGGAGGAGAGTGAGTCTCACTGAGAAAAAGAAATAGAATAGACATCAGGGATGGATAGGAGGGGACTGAACAAGGTTGGAGATTGAAATGGAAGGGATCCTTTGGTGGGGGATAAAGGGAGAATGCAATGGGAGAGACAACTAAAACTGGGTGTGGTGGGTTATTTCTGGGATGAGCTGCACTGGTCATCATCATCTCCTGTAACCATAAAAAACTTCCAATGGAGGAATTGGGACACCAACTCAACCATAAAACCTTTGACTTACAATGTGTCCTCCTATAAGATGTGCAGGCAGAAATTCAGAGAGTAGCCAACCAATGACTGGTCTAACTTGAAACCCAAGCCATGTGAGGAAGCCCACCCTTGACACTTAATGGTATTCTGCTATACTTGCAGACAGACTTTTTACCCAGCAACTGATTGAAACTGACCCAGAATCTCTCTGTCAAACATGAAGTAACTTAGAGAATTTTTAGAAAGAGGGGAAAGAATGACTATAGGAACTACAGGGGTGTCATGGACACCACAAGAAAACCTACAAAATCAACTAAGCTGAGCCCATAAAGACTCACGGAGACTGAACCAGGGAGCATGCATGGGACTGACCTAGAATTTCTGCACGTATGTAACAATCGTGTTTCTTGTTCTTCATATGGCACTAACAGTGGAAGCAGGAGCTGCCTCTGACTATGCTTGACTGCCTTTGAAACGCTTTCCCCCTACTGGCTGCTTAGTCTAGCCTCACTGGGAAAAAATAACCTAGTCTTACTGTAACTTGATATGCCAAGGGTGTTTGATATCCTCCATGGGAGGCCTCTCCTGTTCTGAAGAGAAATGGGTGTATGGGGAATGGAGGAGAAAGAAGGTGGGGAAGAAGGACTGGGGGGAGAGGAGAGAGGGGAAACTGCATTCAAAATGTAAAGCTAATTCACTAATTTTAAAATGTGAACTTTTCCAAAAGGAGAAAGGGCAAATAACCCATTACTTTACAACCATAAAATGATATTTCTGAAGTGACTTACAGTTCCTTTCATTCCATGGACCTTTGCTGTCTATGACCATTATTTTCACACACTTTTATCCCCCTTAAAGAAAGTCTTATTCCAAGATTTCTTTTGTATATAATTAGAACATACAATTCTCTAAAGCAATTGCAATGAATGCCTTCTAGTTATGGGTTGATGTATCATCCTTTCTAATAAACCCTCAGAATCTTCTTGAGCATAGTGTTTTAAACACTCTCCAAATGTAGAGAGCATTCATTGGCTAATACTCTATCACTATACTTTTGAACTGGCTATAATTTTCATTCTCAGAGGATCCCTCAGGAACACCAGCAGCCTTATTTGCACCAGAGTTTTTTTCCTAAATAAATAGCATGATAGAGGGAGAATGAGTGAAAAGGAACAAAATAGCAAATAAACATATGGAAAAAAATACACAATGAAAAATGTTATAGAAATAATAAATAATTTAACACCAGATGCCAAATTAACATTTGAGTAGAGATCAAGAAAAAGAAATGAATGTGTGTCACAAATATGTGGTGGGGACAAAAGAGTATTATAGAGAGTATCAGACACTAAGTCGACAAGTATCGTGTGCTCAGTGAGAATATTGAAAGGGTAGTAAGGACATGACATGCAGTGTCTCACAGCAGGACAGTGCACTCGTGGATGACCTCAGAGAACTCACATGCAGGGTCTCACTGCTGAAGACTGCACTCGAAGATGACGTCAGAGAAAGTAGACATGGTAGAGTAAGGTAAAAATCACTGAAGACTGTGTTATTCAGACCAATGAGAAGGTTGAAGAAGGTTTTGAATAGATGAAAGAACATCAAATTTGGATGTGACAGAGATCACTCCAGCCTCTGTGTTAGGCGTGCGCTATGATGAAACAAAGGCAGAAGCAGGATGGCAGTTAGGAGACTAAGGCAACAACACAGGGTAGACATGATGTCAACTGGGACCAGGCTGATAGTGGAGGAGATTGTGAAAAATGGTTTAATTATATCTGAGGTCAGTTCCAACAGAATCACTAATGGCTGAACGTGAAATAGGGCACGGAGAGGAGAGTGAAGATTTTTGCTGCTGCTGTTTTGGTTTGCTGGCCTGACAACTGTAGGAAGAGATTGAACGTTTGAAGATAAGGACACTGTGACAAAAACAGACTTGAGAGAAGGCAAGAGGATGAAAATCAGGAGTCCAGTTTGGGCCACATTCATTTTAAAAGACTTACTAGATTTTTGTCTAGGCAAACTGTTGCTGACACACCACCTCCAAACTTCATAGTTTATAAGACACAAAATCTATAAGGAAAAAAGAATGAAATGGAGTCATCGAAATGGCAACCTGATGTCATGGGAGCAAGGCAGCCAGTCCCTTCCCTTGCCAGCTGTAGCAAACAGGAGAGTTGGCCCTGGTGACAGGGACACATGAAAGCCAATGGCTGAACAACTCAACTACCACCCAGACCCAGAGTTGAGGCTCTGAATTGGGAAGCCCAACATTTTCCCCATCTATGAGCTGATGGAGTGTGGGAAAGAGCAGGTCCTACAGAACCGAAGTTTCAAGATCTGTGACAGAGCACAACAGGATGTCTGAGAAGAGCCTGAAGATCCAGTATTGAATGTGTAGCAGAAGCCAGAGGCCTCAAACCAGACCAATAACTCAGCAATAAACATTTGCAAGTAAAACTGTGTGGGCAAAAGGGTGTACACACTGTGGGACACACTACAGCTACCACAGCAAGAGTTTGTTTTGCTTTTGTTTTTAATTTGTTTTCATTTATGGGGAAGGTTGCAAGAAGAGAGGGCAGATATGAAGGGAAGGGAAGATGAGTAGGATTGGGGTGTATGATGTGAAATTTACAAAAATTCATAAAAGGTTTTTTAAAAAGTGGTAACCCAGGAAACGGGGGAAAAATTACAAGGACATCCAATAACCTGTGTCTAGAATCTATAAGAATTCTCAAAACTCAACAATATGAAAGTAAATCATGCAATTTTTAGATGAGAAAAAAAAAACATGACTGGACATTTGTGCAGAGAAGATAAACAAATGCCTAATGAGAAACTAAAGGAAATTTTCAATTCAGCCGTAAAGGGAGTGAAAATGTAAAACTCCAATGCCTCTTCCAACCATTAAAAAAGTTGAGATTAGAAGAATTGGCAATGAGAAGTATGAGTGCTGCATGGTGGTTAGTACTTCTTAAAGGTAAGCCATCGATACTATACTAATTGATCTAACATTACAGATGTGTTAGAATGTGATTGCTTAAAGATATAAGTATTTATTGTGGCTCCTGAGCCTAGTGTTAAACAAGGAGCAACCACGTCAGGCTAAGGCTGTTGTTCTCAGCTTGGTTTGTTCATATCCTCTAACCTGGGTTAGGAAGCTCTGCTCTAAGGATTTTTCTCATTTCACTGGGACTATAGGGTAGCCCAGGCATATTATTCTCCTGATAGTAGCAGATACACACAGTGAAACGATGGAAACTCCCAAGCACTCTGGTGGACATGTGAAGATGCTCAAGCTATCCATGCCCTGTGAGACACTTTGTCCCGTAAAACAACTGCAAAATACAAAAGCTACTCACCTTCTCCTGACTCTTCAGGCTTGGAGATTGAACCTCAGCTCATGCTCAGATCTACTCAGGTTCTCTGAAGCTGGTCTTTTGAGAGATACGAAGATTAACAGAAATTCCTTATCTCAGAAGACAGGGAATCAGAAACAAGTCTAAAACATAACTTCACTAAGTCCTATCACCCCTACCCCTAGTTTATTACCATTCAGTTAGACACGTCAGTATGCTCAATTTTGCCAAGACTATGCACTCTCCATTAAACCTAATCATAAATATATACATACATGCATACATACCGTTGTAAATTTATATTGTTACGTTGAAGCATCTTGTTTCACATAAAGGGTATGTTTAATAAAGTCATAAGCCTTTCTCTTGTTGATCCTTCTTTGTTACATTGACATCAGCTCTAGTAGACATCACCTGATCACCTGCACACAGAAGAAAACTCAAGACATTCCTTTCTCTCTTCAGTTTTCTTCTTCATTTTTTTCCTTACCACTTTATTTTTTTTTAAAAAAAAAAGGAGGGATAAATTTACAGATATTTAAAGGCATTTTGGCATAACATTATAGGAATAATTTTGTCAGTACTTAATTCTTTTAGAGGTTTGATAGCATACATAGAAATCCCACTAGTTACCATAAGCATGAAGTACATGTAGGACAGAACGTAACATGGAAAAAAGGTTTCTTGTTGGGTATAGATTAAGCATAATGATCTGTGAATACCAAAAATTAGAACAAGGTTATTATCTTAGCTCTTGATTTGAGGTCCAGGTTTACCATACTCTGAGAGGATGCTATACATTTATATTTTTTTCTCCCTAAGAAAAACTGGTGCTTTTTTTTTTTTTTTTTGCCTTTGTTTTTCTTGAGCTTAGTAAAGTGAGTTGTTTCTGGGGTGTTCAGAGCTTTCTAGTGTTAGTATCCAATTATCAGTGACTGCATATTATGTCTGTTCTTTTGTGAATGGGTTACCTCACTGAGGATGATATTCTCTAGATGCATCCATTTTCCTAGGAATTCCAAAAAGTCATTGTTTCTGATAGTTGAGTAGTACTCCATTGTGTAAATATACCACAATTTTTGTATCCATTCATCTACTGAAGGACATCTGGATTCTTTCCAGCTTCTGGCTATTATAAATAGGGATGCTATAAACAATGTGGTGCATGTGCATTTGTTGTATGTTGGAGCTTCTCTGGGGTATATGCCCAGAAGTGGAATAACTGGATCTTCAGGTACTACTATGTCCAATATCTGAGGAACAACCAGATTGCTTTTAAAAGTGGTTGTAGCAGTTTACAACCCCACCAACAGTGGAGAAGTGTTCCACTTCCTCCGCATTCTAGCCAGGATCTTCTGTCATCTGAATTTTTGAACTTAGACATTCTGGTTGGTGTGAGGTTGAATCTCAGGGTTGTTTTGATTTGCATTTCCCTGATGGCTAATGATGTTGAGCACTTCCTTAGATGCTTCTCAGCCATTCCATATTCCTCAATTGAGAACATTTTGTTTAACGCTGTTCCCCATTTTTAATAGGATTGTTTGATTTTTTGTTGTCTAACTTTTTTAGTTCTTTGTATACCTTGGATATTAGGCCTCTATCACATGTGGAGTTGGTAAAGATCTTTTCCCAATCTGTTGGCTGCCATTTTGTTTTCTTGACAATGTTCTTAGTCTTACAGAAACTTTGCAATCTTATTAAATCCCATTTGTAGATTTTTGATTTTAGAGTATGAGCCATTGGTGTTCTGTTCAGGAAATTTTCTCCTGCGCCTATGTGTTCTAATGTTTTCCCTACTTTCTCATCTAATAGTTTCAGTGTACCTGATTTAATTTAAAGAACTTTGATCCACTTGGACTTGAGTTTTGTACAAGGAGATAAAAAGGGTCTATTTTCATTCTTCTCCATGTTGAGTGCCAGTTGGACCAACACCATTTGTTGAATAGGCTGTCCTTTTTCCATTGAATGTTTACAGCTCCTTTGCCAAAAATCAGGTGACCATATATGTGAGGGTTCATTTCTGGATCTTTTATTTTATTACATTGATCCATGTGCCTATATTTGTACCAGTACCATGCAGTTTTTAACACAATTGCCTTGTAATATAGCTTGAGGTCAGGGATGGTGATTCCCGCAGATGTTTTCTTGTTGTTGAAGATGGATTTCACTATTCTAGGGTTTTTGTTATTCCAGATGAAGTTACACATTGCTCTCTCCAACTCTATGAAGAATTGCATTGGAATTTTGATGGGGATTACACTGAATCTGTAGAATGCTTTTGGTAAGGTGGCCATTTTTACAATGTTGATCCTTCTAATCAATGATCATGGGAGATCTTCCTCGATTTCCTTCTTCAGAGATTTGAAGTTCTTGTCATACAGGTCCTTCACTTGCTTAGTTAGAGTCACACCAAGGTATTTCATATTGTTTGTGACGATTGTGAAGGGTATCTTTCCCTAATTTCTGTCTCCACATGATTGTCCTTTGAATATAGGAAGGCTACTGATTTGTTTGAGTTAATTTTGTATCCAGCCACTTTGCTGAACTTGTTTATCAGGTGTAGAAGTTCTCTGGTGAAATTTTTGGAGTCACTTATGTACACTATCATGTCATCTGCAAACAGTGATGTTTTTACTTCTTCCCTTCCAATTTGTATTCCTTTGATTTCCTTTTGCTGTCTAATTGCTCTGGCCAGGATTTCTAGTACTATGTTGAATAGGTAGGGGGAGAGTGGGCAGTCTTGTCTAGTTCCTGATTTTAGTGGGATTGCTTCAAGTTTCTCATCCTTAATTTTGATGTTGGCTATTGGTTTGCTGTATGTTGCTTTTATTATGTTTAGGTATGGGCCTTGGATTTCTGTTCTTTCCAAGACTTTTAACAAGAAGGGGTGTTGAATTTTGTCAAATGCTTTCTCAATATCTAGTGAGATGACCATGTGGGTTTTTTCTTTGAGTTTGTTTATATGATGGATGACATTGACAGATTTTCATATATTAAACCATCCCTGCATCCCAGGGATGAAGCCTACTTGATCATGGTGAATGATCATTTTGATGTGTTCTTGCATTCGGTTTGCAAGGATTTTGTTGAGTATTTTTGCATCAATGGTCATAAGTGACATCGGTCTGAAGTTCTCTTTCCTTGTAGGATCTTTGTGTGGTTTAGGAATGAGGGTTATTGTTGCCTTGAAAAACAAGTTTGATAGTGTTCCATCTGACTTTCTTTTATGGAATAGTTTGTAGAGTATTGGTTTTAGGTCATCAATAAATGTCTGATAGAATTCTGCACTGAACCCATCTGGACCTGGGCTTTTTTTGGTTGAGAGGCTTTTGATGACTGCTTCTATTTCATTAGGTGTTATGAAATTATTTAGATTGTTTACCTGGTCCTGGTTTAATTTTATTATCTGGTATCTGTCTCGGAATTCATCCATTTCTTCGAGATTTTCCAGCTTTTTTGAGTATAGGCTTTTGTAGTAGAATCTGATGATTTCTTGAATTTCCTCAGTTTCAGTTTTTATGTCTCCACTTTCCTTTCTGATTTTGTTAATTTGGATACATTCTCGTTGCCCTCTAGGTAGTCTGGCTAAGGGTTTATCAATCTTGTTAATTTTCTCAAAGAACCAGCTCTTGGTTTTGTTGATTCTTTGAATGGTTTTTTTGTTTCTATTTGGTCAATTTCTGCTCTGAGTTTGATTATTTCTTGCAGTCTACTCCTCTTGGGTGTATCAGCTTCCTTTTGTTCTAGAGCTTTCAACTCTGCTGTCAAGTTGCTCTTTCTCCAGTTTCTTTTTGGAAGCTATCTGTTTTCCTCTCAGTACTACTTTCATTGCATCCCATAGATTTGGGTATGTTGTGTTTTCATTTTCATTAAATTCTAGAAAATCCTTAATTTCTTTCTTTATTTCTTCTTTGATCCTCCTATAGTTTAACAGAGCATTGTTTGTTTTCCATGTGTATATGGGCTTTTTGTTGTCTTTGTTGTTATTAAAGACCAGTCTTAGTCCATGGTGTTCTGATAGGATGCTTGGGAGTCTTTCAATCTTCTTATATCTTTTGAGGCTTGTTTTGTGACAGATTATATGTTCAATTTTGGAGAGCATGCAGTGTGGTGCTGAGAAGGTGTATTCTTTTGTTTTAGGATGAAATGTTCCTTAGAAGTATTTTAATTCCAGTTGGTTCATAACCTCTGCTAGTTTTACTCATCCTTGTTCATTTTCTGCATCCATGGTCTGTCCATTGATGGGAGTGGGGTGTTGAGGTCTCCCACTATTATTGTGTGGCGTACAAAGTTATTTTTAAGCTTTAGTAGGTTTTCTTTTATGAATATGGGTGCTCTTGTATTTGGAGCATATATGTTAAGGATTGAGAGTTCCCCCTGATAAATTTTTCATGTAATGTGCAAAAAATGTCCTTCCTTATCTTTTTTGATAACTTTTGTTTGAAAATCTATGTTATTTGATATTAGAATGGCTACTCCAGCTTGTTTCTTGGGGCCATTTGCTTGGAAAATTTTTTCCCACCATTTTACTCTGAGATAGTGTCTGTTTTTGTCTCTGAGATGAGTTTCCTGTATGCTGCAAAATGCTGGATTCTGTTTAAGTATCCAGTCTGATAGCATGTGTTTTTATTGAAGAATTGAGTCCATTTACGTTAACAGATATTAAGGAATAGTGGTTGCTGTTTCCTGGTATTTTTCCTTTTAGAGGTAGTATTGTGCCTGTGTTTCTTTCTTCTTTTGTTTTTCTTTCTTAGTTATTTTCTTGTTTTTAATAGGATATAGTTTCCTTTCTTGTATTTGATTTTCCACCTAGAATTCATTGTAGTGCTTGATTTATGGTCAGATATTGTAGAAATTTAATTACGTCCTGGAATATCTTGGTCTCTCCATCTATGGTGGTTGAGGGTTTTGCTGGGTATAGCAGCTTGGGCTGACGCTTATGTTCTCTTAGGGTCTGCATGATGTCTGTCCAGGATCTTCTAGCTTTCATAGTCTCTGTTAAGAAGTCGGGTGCAATTCTGATTGGTCTGCCTTTATATGTTACATGACCTTTTTCCCTTACTGCTTTTAGTATTCTTTCTTTGCTTTGGGCACTTGGCATTTTGACCATTATGTGTCGGGAAGAATTTCTTTTCTGGTCCACTCTATTTGGAGTTCTGTAGGCTTCTTTTATGCTCATGATCATCTCATTCTTAGGGGTAGGAAAGTTTTCTTCTATGATTTTGTTGAAGATATTTACTGTGCTTTTTAGTTGATATTCTTTGCCCTCGTCTATTTCTATTATCCTTAGGTTTGGTCTTCTCATTGTGTCCTGGATCTCCTGGACATTTTGGGTTAGGAGCTTTTTGGCTTTTTCATCTTCTCTGACTGTTTTGTCTATGTTTTCAATGTTGTCTGCGGCCCCTGAGATTCTCTCTTCCATTTCTTGTAGTCTGTTGGAGAGGCTTTCATCTGTGACTCCTAATTTCTTTTTTTGGTTTTTCACTTCCAGGGTTGTCCCTTTTAGTATTTTCTTTATTGTTTCCATTTCCATTTTCAATTCCTTCTTCAATTCCTTCATCTCTTTGGTTCTCTTTTCCTTTAGTTCTTTGATTTCTTTGAGTATTTTTTGTGTTTCCTCTTTAAAAGCTTCTATTTGTTTATGGTTTTCCTCCTGTTCTTGTTTAAGGGAGTTATTCACACTCTTCTCGTAGATCTCCATCATCACCCTGAGGTATGATTTCAGGTCTGAGTCTTCTTTTTCTGGAATGTTTGGCATTCTGCTGTTTGCTGTGATAGGAGAGCTGGGTTCTGATGTTGCCAGGTTGTCTTGGTTTCCATTGTGTTAGTTCTTTCGCTTTTCTCTTGCCATCTTGTTGTCTGTGATTATATGTGGTCTAGTTGTCAGTGATTGGTTCCCATCTCTTCCGTGTACCTGGCCTGTGTCCCTGGATCTCCGCTGTTTTAGGTGGCAAATGGCTTGAGCGTTTGGTCCACACACATGGGCCTTCTGGGCAGACACCGAGTCCCTATGGCAGAGTTCCTGCTCCCCAGGACCAACTGGAGGGCCATGCTTACCATGTGCTAGGCCAAGCCCTCTTTGGGCCCCGGCTACTCTCAATGCTGTCTTGCCAGGCCTGTGTCCCTGGATCTCCGCTGTTCCCTGTGCCAAATGGCCTGAGCATTTGGTCCACACACGATGGCTTTCCAGGTGGATACCAAGTCCCTATTCCAGGGTTCCTGCTCCCCTGAACCAATGGGGAGGCCTGCTTTCTGCACACTCAGCTCAGATCTCTCTGCATCCTGGCCACTCACAGGGCAGTCTCAGCAGGCCTGCGTCCCTCCTCTCTTTAGTCTTCTAAACTCTGCCTTCCCTTCAGAGTCAAACACAGTCAGTGCTGACTGAGCTCCAATTTACCAATTTGGAAATAGGATAGTATGGGTTGCAGGACCAAGAGTCTGTATCTTCTGAGTGAGAGAGAGAGAGAGAGAGAGAGAGAGAGAGAGAGAGAGAGAGAGAATGCAAAGTCCCATGGCAAAAGACTGTGACCATGGTGTGACCTAAGCTAAAATACCAGCGGCAGCTGGAAATGCCTTTCTGGACTGAAGATGTAAATAATTCTAGATAAGAAGGAATTTGGACACCCAGGAGGAGAGAATTTGTGA
Organism: Micromys minutus; assembly: GCF_963924665.1. Classification (NCBI taxonomy): domain Eukaryota; kingdom Metazoa; phylum Chordata; class Mammalia; order Rodentia; family Muridae; genus Micromys; species Micromys minutus. The sequence goes on along the minus strand of NC_137981.1, from coordinate 44,161,097 downwards.
GAAAACTGACTTTTACAGATGAGAAAGACCTTGGCAGAGAAGCTCTTATCTGTAATCCCAACAGTCAGACAAAAGTGGGCAACTGGAAGTTTAATGCTAGACTAAGCACATAGCAAGATGGCCAGATGCTGTACTCAAAGGAGAAGGAGCAGGGGGTAGAAGAAAGAGAAGCAAGAGATACAGGATTGAAACCTGGGTAAGAAGCAATTGTGGACCCAAATCCAGGGTTCTGGTGAGAAGAGTCAAGAGAGAACAGTATTGTCAAAGAGATGCTAAGAAAGGGTTTTAGAGAAGAGAGATGATAAATTGTAAAGTAAGCTGTAATTGCTCCCATTTCTGCTCATACGTCATTTCATTCCTGGGTAGATCTATCTATCATTGGCTTAAGCTGAAACGCTGATAGAATCTAAAGTCCCAGCCCTGCCCTGGGACACATTCCCAGCCTATTGGCTAGCACATAATGAACCAGTTAAAATCAGCTGAATTTATTCTGGCTACATTATGTTTTTGCCTTATTTCTTTATATGTGCTGGGGTCATTTTCATCATTAGCAAGATCTATAGTCTAATTACATGCATAACAAGATTTTCGGAGCCTACTTCTGTCATATACTGTTCTAAGCAATGAGGCTAAAACAAAATAAGTAGGTTCCAGCTATTGTGGGTTTTAAATTCTATAACGAAAAAAAAAGGAGTAAATTTACAAAAGCATATATGTATGCAAATGTGATCTCTACCTCTTTCTCTTTTTCTCACTGTATGTGTGTGTTCCTGTGGGTGTGCACATGTATATATGTGTGTGAAATCCAGGGATTGAGTGTCTTCTTTTATTCTCTCTGCCTAATTTTTAAATACAGGGTCTCTCATTGAGCCTGGAGCTCTATAACTTGACCAGATTAACTTCCTATCTCTTCATCTACAATGCTAAGATTGTAGATATTAAACCCAGATTTTATGTGGGTGCTGGGTATCACATTGAAACCCTCCTGCTTGTGTAACAACAAGCACTTTACCAACTGAGCCATCTCTCAGCCCAGTAGAGTAATTTCTTACAGTGGCAAGTGTTGTGCTAATAGTAAAGTAAGTGATAGTTTAAGGGTGGATTGACTGGGTGTGGGGAGTTGGAATTTGTATTTTGCAAGGCTTTCCTGAGAAGGTGTTAGTTGGCTCATAGCTAAATTACATAACTCAGTCAAGTCTTTAGAAGACATCATTGGAGCTTTTTTGGTATTCCATGGAATTATTGTATATTATCCACTAGTTCCTCAAAATAGGCCACTGAGGGCTTTCAATATAAATGAAGAACAGAGATACCAATAGGAACTTACCAGGTATCTGCCAGATCATAGAACCTCAAATGTTCTTTCCACTTGCCTACATGGCAAATTGGGCTCGGTCAGTGATATTCAAAACACACAATGTTCTTTGACCCAGGAACTGTGTCGTCTTTGTAGCAGGAAGAGAAGATATTAAATTCCTCAGAAGGGAACCTTATGATAGGCCCAGAGTGCCCCTGAGGAGTCATGACTTCTCCATTTCTGCTATCAGGGAAATGAAAGGAGGTGCCAGGTGACATATGTATTGCAGCTCCCTCAGACCCATCAGCAAACTCAGATAGGAGCAGTTCTTAAGGGAATGAAGATACTGGCTTCGAGGGATGAGTTTACCCAAGGTAATCCAGCCATTAAGTATCTGAACTAGAAGATGGACCCAGGTCTGATTCAAAGTCCATGCTAGAACCTTCCAATAAATGGCTCTGCCATACTAGCACACCAGACAGAAAGAAATACAAACCACTGAAAGATGCAGGACAAAATTAACCACTTGTAAAATTACTGTAAGGTGAAAAACAAGAGTGAGATCTCAGGGATCCTGTGCTTTATTTTTAGTATCAGGCAAATGAGAACAGCATACAATGCTAAGAGGAAGAGGAGCAGCATGCATATTCCCTGGGATAATAAGTTGTTCAGCATTAATAGCAAGAAAATAGTCAGGAAATTGGCAGGAAGGAAGGGAATGTTTTTGTTTCTCCCTAGCAGATACGGGGATGTACATAGGATTGGAAATCAAAGCTGATTTCTAATAGAAAACAAACCATGGGAGGGAACTATCAGAAAGTTTTACAAAGCAGTGAAACAGGAAAAAAAAGCAAAAAGAAGGAGAAGATACACTTGGCTGTCCCAAGAAAGGAGAGGCGGTTAATTAACAAGGGGGGTGAGGACAGCCTCAAGATACCATTTATCAGCCTCACGAATAGTCCTGTGGCTTTATTTGTGCCCATCTGTCAGCTTGATCTTTTCCAAGTTGTCTGCTGCCTCTTCTCCAGCCCATTAATTTATTGAAAATATTGTTTGAATCAGATTGATTTCCTGCTGTATTGTTTTTAAATGTTTTGGGGGAAAATGATTTGTTTGTTTGCCTATTGGTTTTTTATTTGGCAACTGGCAGCTATCCCACGTTCAAAAACTCTTCCCAGTCCAGAAAGAAAAGGAAAACCAGATTGTTTTTATTTTTTTTATTATTCAGAAGCATGCCCATCAGTATTTGCAAGACAATTTTTGCCAAATGTGTTTGAACACACATTCCTCTTCCCTTTGGAGAGAAAAATCTAACCTGAAACATTCTTCAAACAAAGCAGTCAGCTGCAATATTGTATTTTCTTGCCTTGGCAAAGGGCACAGTCAAATGGATCTGTCCTATTAGGAACACACCTAGGTTAGATTTAAAAAATAACCCATAAGATGCGTATATGTGATTCACTCAGATTACAGGGTTTTTTTTTTTTTTCCTTGAAAATAGCAATGAAAAGCCTTTCTGTCAAGTCAGTCTCGGCCCTATAGGTATTTGTTTTTAGTCAGTAGCCACCAGAGGAAGAAGACTTTCCCATTTTTATTGTTACATAATGTCTTTTAATCTGCAATCTCTTGTTGAAGCAATTTCCCAAAAAGCCTGAGGCCTTCAGTGTGATTCCTTCTGCTTCTCCAAACTGCACCCACGGAGCAGATAGGCCACCCAAATCCTCCTCTTGTCAAACCAGCTCTGGTCCCAGGAGGGATTTATAATGCCACACAGGCTTGCTGGCTGCAATGTGTGCTGCCTGTTATTTCTCCCTCATTTGCCAGGAAGCCTGGGTGAGTGAGTTCTGCAGCACCTGAAGGGCACAGACACCAGAGTCTTGCCATGCAGAGGAACTTTTTCTTCCCTCCTCCGGTTCACTTGCTGGCATTCTGTTGTGAAGACAGATGGGAAGACATGGGAAGGTGGAAAGACACAGCAACTCCAGGAGCCTGAAAGCAAAGCTTTTAGTGAGGCTGAAAGAAGACAGAATAAGCAAATCCTTCCCACAAAATTACTTAAGGGAGTCGTGATGGAGAGAGAAGCTCACCTTCACTTTCTGTCCTGGCCAGCACTTCCTTGCTACAGCCCTGTCCTGGTGGCAACAGCTCCCTTTCCTCAGCATTCCCTGCTTGCTCCAGCAGAAACTTGATGCTTTACAATCTGCACACAGTGGGCAACAACACCTTAAAGGTCCCCTTCTGCCTGAGGACACATATTGCGGTAACATGAGCCCAGTACTCTGCCAGTTCTCTGGAAGATTCCCTGGTAACTCACTGGCACCCTATCATCCACCATATTCCCAAAGAAAGCAAATTCTCATGAGAACATTACAAAGGCATCCTTAAGGCTCATACATGAGAGCTATGTAACTGTAGAGAGACTCTTAGCCAACACAACAACTCCATCCCAAAGCTCTCTATAAAAGATAGAATATGCCACCCCACATTATGCCTCTTTGCTTCAAGGATTATTTTCATCTGATTATCTGGAGAAACTGCAGACACAGAAGAGTCTCTTGTAATAGCAACTTCTATGGTAGAGTGTCTCCTTACTAAGAAACGGGTGACTAAATCACTGAAGACTCTCCTCAATACAGAAGGATTCTACTAACAAAGCAATAGGGAAGGAATCGCATAATAAACCTTACACTTGTTTAAAGGTGTTTCTGATAATAACTCCCATTGCCAGCTTCCCCAAATGCCTTTGCTTCCGATAAATACGTTATTTATGCCAGAACTCAAAACTATCCTCTGAGGTATAATCTTTTACTCCGTGTCTCTGAAAATACATAAAGTGAGGATGGTAATATATTTCCATTTGCTTTCCCATTACTAAATATTCTTCTGATACAGGAGCTTCTAAGTTAAGGTCCCAGAATGAATAGAGAAGCTGGGGAAAGAGAGGGTGGGAGGGAGTTAACCAAAACATGAGGATGTGAGGAAAGGTGTGTGGAAACCCACTATGTTATAAACTCATTTTAACATATAGTTTCTAAATAAGATTTTGAATGGATGGCCATGAGTTATTGAACAAAACTGCCAGTGCCAGACATGGCATAGAGCTCTGTGAGTGTCTTGACAATGAGGCCCCAGAGGTCTCCCAAACAATACAAGCCTTGGGTCTGGTTGCACACCAGAGCCAGATGGTAAAAACACACTACTGCTGGGAACACCACATACTCGGTTTGTTGTGTGCTCGGGAAATTAAGGTTTCCTTTGGGAGTTATTGGTTTCATTGATGAAAACAAATTTGTTTTAAAGATTCGGAGGTTAGATGGGGGGGGGGGGCTCAGCAGTATAGAGTGATTGCTGATCTCTGGAGCGCATTTCAGTTCCTAGCATCATGGGCAGTATCTCATAACTATTCATAATGCCTGTACACTCGTGAATTTGCATGTACATATGTGCACACACAAGGCACATATAGGTATGCTTATAAATATATATACATATGTATGTATATGTGTGTATATGTATATATATTTAAATCAAAATAAAAATACTTTGTAAATGACTCAGCAGGAAGTTTGAGTTTGAGAGTAAAACAAGAGGAAAGACAGGCTGCTTTAAATATTGGTAACTGCTAGAAGGAGAAAGCTAAAGAAGAGGCCAAGTCTAGCCTTCAAGAAAGCAGGCAGGTTCATGCTATGATACGGACATACCATGCAAGATGTGCTGGATGGGGCAATAGCAGTGTGAGTGCTATGGAGGGTCATGCCTAGTACTATATGTTAGGGGAAGGATGAAGAGAGTGGGGGCATATGGCCCATGGAGGTGCGGCGAGGCCTGGGGGCAAGGAAGATGCCTCTGGGGGGCCAATGTTGAGAATCCCTTCCCCTGAGGGACCAGCCACACGTGGTATAGTAGAGAATAGAGTTTATTCAGGTCAGGGGAAAGTTAAGAGGGTGGTAGAGGCAGAGATAGAGGAGTAGAGGAGTAGAGGAGTAGAGTAGAGGTCAGCCATGAGCACGTGGCAGAGGGGGAAGGGAAGGAAAGAGGAGGAGTCAGGGTGGAAGAGCAAGGCTGCAAGAGCACAAAAGCAAGAGAGAGAGGAGGGGTCAAGCAGCTCCTTTTATAGTGTCAGGTCACTGGGGCGGAGCATAACCTGGCTACTGCTGGATAATTGAGGGGTTCCTTATACCTGGCTGTTGCTAGGTAACTGAGGGGTGGGGTTTACAGAATCCCAACACTATAAGCTTGGTTCAGACCCCAAGAAGTGGGAGGTCATAAACCCCGGGAAGGGGAGATCACCACTATTGTCTTTTGCTAAATGAACATATTGTCGAACTGCCTTCTTCATGGCAGGGAACACGGCAACATGCAGAAGACATGGTGCTAAAGTTCTACGGCTGGATCCTAGATCTACAAGCAACCAAAAAGGAGAGACACTGGATCTCCCTAGGGCTTCTGAACCCTCTAAGTTACACACACACACACACACACACACACACACACACACACACACCAAAGACACATTTTCTCCAACAAGAACACACCTCACACCTCCTAGTTCTTTCCAGTAGTGCTACTTTCTAAGTGCTAAGGACCAGCCTCAGACTTGGCTTGGAGAGATGTTCTGAGGAAAGGGGTGTCTGGGAGCAGCCACAGGAATGACTTGAAGTCAAATTGTGGGCTACAAACTGATGGCCTGTGTTCTTCTCGTGAAAGCTTTACAGATCTCTCTCTCTCTCTCTCTCTCTCTCTCTCTCTCTCTCTCTCTCTCTCTCTCTCTCTGTGTGTGTGTGTGTGTGTGTGTGTGTGTGTGCATGTGTGTGTGTGTGTGTGTGTGTGTGTGTGTGTGTGTATCTGTCTGTCTGTCTTCCTTCAGCTTTTTCTTGCAATTTTAAACAACTGGATAATCTCATCTCTTGGAGATCCAAAGCCCAGCCTTTTATTTGCATATCAATTCAGTCCCCTTTGCTTATCCTATGAATGGCATCCCAAGACCCCACTACCAGTATTCTTAGAAACAACCAGCATGCATTTTTACATTGCAATAAATTCAGAGATCTGCCAGCCTTTGATAAAAACAAACAATAAGATACGGGGGTGGGACCTGACCTAAAATTACCATTCCTAGCATGCCCAGGCCTGGATCTAAACTCTCACTATCCAAGGCTGATCTTGAACTCAGGAGTCTGCCTACCCTTGTAAGCACAAACAATAAACTTACCTTGATGGGATCTTGCCCATCAATCACCACTCCCTAATCTCTTTATCTCCTTCCTTAGTATTTTTCTGACAAGCGCCTTATAGTGCAGTCACCTCTTTTTTGTGGGTCTGTGAAGCTCCTTATACAATTCATATTGTATCCTTATACTTTGCAGAGTTGAGAAATTATATGTTTTCATACTTATTTCCCACAGTCTTAAAGGCTGTCCTGAGTGTCCTAAATGCATTTAACAGTTTTGCTGAGATACAGACACACACACTCCTATTAGACTCCTCTCTGATTTTCATGGAGTCTTTAACATGGGTACCATTTCCTGAAAGAGGAATATGAAATTATGTACCTTATTATATAAACAAGTCTTATGCTCACATGAATCGTCAACATTGGTGGAGGCCCACACCCTTCTGGCTCTGCTCCAGGGATAGGAAATGTCATGCTGTCCATTAAGTGGCCAAAGAAGACTTAGTACCTAAGTATTCAAATACATGACTCAGTGGAGTCATTCTTATTCAAAACACCACAGAAGACAAAGGTTTTCTGGAGAAGTGGGAAGGAGGTAAGGGTAGAGATAAGATGGAGAGATAAGAGATAGAGGGAGATAAGAGTGGGAGGAGAAAAGGAGAAGGAAGTTGAAGGTAATTCTAATCAAATTACATTATATACATATATAAAAATTTCAGACTAAATTGAGTTTTATTTAAAAATAAAGCTGTAAAACCATGTTTAAAAAAATGAAAATTCAAAAGATGTTTCAACATACAACGAGCACATAAGCTCCACTATGCTCATAGCTGCCTTATTTATAATAGCCAGAATCTGGGAAGAACCCAGATGTCCTTCAACAGAGGAGTGGATACAGAAACTCTGGTACATTTACACAATGGAATACTACTCAGCTATTAAAAACAACGACTTCATGAAATTTATAGGCAAATAGATGGAACTAGAAAATACCATCCTGAGTGAGACACAAAAGAACACACAAGATATGCAATCACTGATAAGTGGATATTAGCCCAAAAGCTCTGAACACCCAAGATATAATTCACAGACCAAGAAGAAGAAAGAAAAAAAGAAAAGACCAAAATGTGGATGCTTCAACTCTTCTTAGAAGGGGGGAACAAAATACAGGGACAAAGACTGAAGCAGAGACTGAAATAAAGGCCATTCAGAGACTGCCTTACCTGGGGATCCATCCCATATGCAATCACCAAACCCAGACATGATTGCTCATGCCAAGTTGTGCTGGCTCTCAGGAGGCTGATAAGAATGTCTCCTGAGAGGCTCTGCCAGAGCCATATCAATACAGATGAGGATGCTTGCACCTAACTATCAGACTGAGCACAAGGACCCCAGTGGAGGAGCTAGAGAAAGGACTGAAGGAGCTGAAGGACTTTGTAACCCCATAGGAAGAACAACAGTATCAATCAACCAGACCTCCCAGAGCTCTCAGGGACTAAGCCACCAACCAAATCACACATGGTGGGGGGGGGGGGCTCATGGCTCTAGTCGTATATGTAACAGAAAACGGCATTGTCTGGGGTCAATAGGAGGAGAAGCCCTTGGTCTTGTGAAGGCTCGTTTCCCCACTGTAGATGAATGCCAGGGTGTTGAGGTGGGAGTGGTGGGTGGGAGAGGAAACATCCTCACAGAAGCATGGGGAAGGGAATGGAAGAGGGATGAAGCAGAAAAGAGGATAACATTTAAAATGCAAATACATAAGTTATCCAATAAAAATAGAAATTTAGTTTTCTTTGCCTAAATTTTTGTTACTGGCCAGTAGAGGCTTAATATTGGGATTTAATGTATCTGAGCTTTTTACATTTTTAGCAGGTCTAAAATTCATGTGCATTTCAATTGTCATTGCTTTTATAAGATTATTCAATCTCAGCCTCTATTTGCTTTTGACAAAGGATCTCTTGCTGTGAACACCTCTAGGTTCCTGTGATCTCCGTCAACAGAATTCAGACAAGGCACTGCAATGTGCTCCACATATATATTATATTGTTCCTCCGTGCCTTGTCTGAAGTTTTATTTTTAATTCTAGAATTCCTAGAGAATTGAAGGCCGATATTACTTGGTGTCCCACCAAGAGCAAGAATTGGCAGAAGGAAACAGGTTCATTCCAGTTTCTCCCTGAGGAAAATAGAGAAGAATGTTCATTCTCGATTATCTCTTTCATTAAGGAATCAGGGACTACAAAGGGATTTGATGAGACATAGGTGCATATGAATGCTCCTCTGGAAGATCAGAACTTGGAAAATACGTTTTTAAAAATGATTCATTGGGGTGGTTTACAGGATAGGTCCCAGGAAAGCCGACAAGGGTTGTTTGCACATTAGAGTCTAAAAGCCTGGAAGTTTCTCATTTCAGTCTGGATGCTTTAGCAGGTCTCACTTGTGTCTGGGAGATGCCTTGAGAATCTTCAGTCCCTGTTGTAGAGTTAAAGAAATTGGATTCTTACATCAGTGGAGATTCTCAGCAAGCGCAGCAACATCTACAAGAGACTGAATTCAATAGGAGGCAGAGGCAGGCTGGACTGTTCTTTCCTCAGGAACTCTTTATATCCTGGCCTCTCAGGAAAGACAAAGGTTTCTCATCCTGCAGGAGGGTGGGGAGGGGGGGTACTTTCTAAAAATACCTCACAGATCCACCCAGAATGACTCTTAATAGATTCTAGATCCTGTTAGCTTGACAATCAAAATTAACTATCATAAAGGGTTACAGTAGGAAAATAGACAGGAAACTTGAGCTGGGTGGGACCTTTCTTTATAGAAGGGAACTCTTACTGAAAGTCCATTCAAATCTGGACTTGTAGAGCCAGCATCTGCATTTCCTTTTTGGATAAATATATTACTCTTATTGTTAGATCTGGTCTGTTCCTTTAAGACACTGATCACTGAAAAGCCAGTTTCCTTAGCCGGAAAACGAATCAAAACAAAAACAAAAACTGGGCATGTCCCCGACCTCAGGACTCTATCTGCCTGTCTGTCTATCTGGTACAAAGAGCTAAAATGTCTTTTTTTTTTTATGACCTAACAGCCCTACTATGTTTCTACTTAGTACTTGACTCCTACCAAACTACTCCTCTCTAGTTTCCTTTATAATACCTCCCAACATCATGTTGCCCATGGTGGCTATCTTTCTTCCTTTCTTACTATCTGCCTTAGTCTGAGTTTTAATTACTAAGATAGACACTATGGCCAAAAGCAACTTGGGGAAGAAACTATATTTTGCTTATACTTCCACATCACAGTTCATCACAGAAAGAATTCAGGACAGGAATGCAAGAAGTGCAGGAACCTGGAGGCCGTAGCCAGTGCAGAGACTGCATCAGTTTTCATCAGTTGCTGGATGAAGTCTTTCTGACAACTGAGCTAGGGGCCAATCTATGAGTATAACAGAATATCACTAGAAATAGTTTCATTGATTTTGTTGTTGTTGCCGCCAGTGGTATTTGGTTCTATCCTAGGTATCTAGGCTATCTCACCTCTGCTTCCTTGCTCTCTAGGCAGTGTCAGGTATGGGCTCCCTTTCAAGCATTGGTCTAGGGTAGACCAGTCATTGGTTGGCCATTCCCACAATTTCTGTGCCACGTTTACCTGAGCGCATCTTGTAGGCAGGACAGATGGTAGATCAATAATTTTGTGGTTGGGTTGGTGTCTCAGTCCTCCCATTGGAAGTTCTGTCTGGCTACAGGAGATGGGACATTCAGGCTCCATACCACTCATTGCTAGGAGTCTCAACTAGGGTCATCCTCATAGATTCCTGGGAATTTTTGTTGCACTAGGTCTCTAGCTTATCCCCTAGATTCCCCTCCCCCCCCCCCACCAATTCCAGTTGTCTTTCCTGGTACTTTCTCTCTTCTCACCTAACCTAATCTTGTCCTCACCTGCCCCCAGTATACCCTCAATATCTATTCTACTTCTTCCTCCTAGAATATTTATGCACCAGCCCTCCTGGAATCTTTTGGTTAATTAGCTCTTCTGGGTCTGTGGATTGTAACCTGGTCAACCCTTACTTTGGACCTAATATTCATCTATAAGTGAGTATATACCATGTTTGTTACTGTTGCCAGTAGTTTTAAAGCTACTGCCTTTGCCCAAGATCAGACCTGGCTTCCCTTTTGTTCTATGTGGCTTTAGCTCAGGGAGGGTGACTGCACTACCAGCCCCTCCCATGACCCTTGAATCTGAGGATAAAAGACTCACAGACAGAGGTTATTACTTTACAATTTGCCTTCTAGGCACAATTGCTGGGTGTTGCTATCTCCTGCCTTTAAAGCATGATCTTACCAATTTATTATCTTCATCTCTCCACTGGCCCTAAACTTCAGTGGATTGTCCCACCTAGCCCCTGCTAAACTTCCTTGGCCACTCACCAGTAGCAGAGGACCCAGGCCCCAGCTCTCCCTGAGGCCTTCTTTGTTGTGTTCTTCTTCGTCCAAAACATGGCAAAACAAACAAACAAAAACAAAACAGAACAAAACAAAAAACTCTCTCCTTCCCTGCATCTGTCTTTTCCTCCTGGGACTTGAAAGTCCCACTCATACCTTCTACCCAGCAATTACCACCTTATCCCCCAACCTTCTTTACTGACACATCAAGAACCAGTAGGGGAACAGGACATTAATATCAGAACCTAACCTTACATGGTGTCCACTCAGGATGTTTTTTCCCCCTAGTTCTATCCATTTGTCTACAAATTGCATGATGTCATTATTTTTAATAGCAGAGTAATACTTTATTTTGTAAATCTACCACATTTTCTTTATCTATATTTTGAGGGACATCTAGATTGTTTTCAGATTCTGGCTATTATGAATAAAGCTGCTATGAACCTAGTTGAGCATCTGTCTTTGTGGCAGGATGAAGCATACTTTGGATATATGCCCAGGAGTGGTATAGCTTGGTCTTAGAGTAGAACTATTCCCAATTTTCTGAGAAACTGCCAAATTGACTTCCAAAGTGACTATAAAAGTTTTCACTCTCAGCAGCAATGGAGGAGTATTCCCATTGCTCCATATCCTTTCCTGCGTGAGATGTCTCTTGAGTTTTTTGATCTTAGCCATTCTGACCCGTGTAAGATGGAATCTCAGACTCATTTTGATTTGCATTTGCTGGATAACTAAGAATGTTGAACATTTCTTTAAGTACTTCTCAGCCATTGGAGATTTTTCTGTTGAGAATTCTCTGTTTAGATTTGTGCCCCATTTTTATATCACCAGTACCACTAGCCCACAGGTAGCATCAACCACAATGGACTGAGTTCTCCTCCATCAATCACTAAGAAAATGCTTATAGGTGTGTCTACAGTTCATATTATGAATACATTTACTCAATTAGAGTTTCTCTTTTCAGATGACTCTACCCTGAGTCAAGTTGACATAAAACTAGCCAGCACACTTTACCTTTTTAGGGGGGCAGGGTTTTTCAGTGTAGCCCTAGCTGCTCTGAAACTTTCTCTGTAGACCAGGCTGGCCTCAAACTTAAAGATACACCCCCTTCTCCCTGCATCTTGCCACTATGCCAGGCCCTACAATATCCCAAGTTTTAAATGGAAGTTGTGGTGGTTTGAATGAGAATGTTCCCCATAGTCTAGGTCATTTGAGAACTTGATTCCTAGTTGGTGGCACTGTGGTGGTGGATGGGGGTATTTAAAAGTATGGACTTTCTCAAGGAAGTATGTCACAGCTGATAGGCTTCATTAGCTTAAAGCCTATTTTCCTTTTTTCTCTTTCTGCTTCATGTTTACATTAAGGTATAAGCTATCAGCATCCTGCTTCTGTCAACATGCTGAATATGGATGCCATACTTTCTTGCCATCAAGGTATCTTATACGTCTGTTGGGAGGGTTAGGCTGACTGTATGGCAAGCTTCACACTAGCAGTTCAGAAGACTAGGCCTAAGAACTGGACAAGTCCAGGCAAGTTAGTTACTAGAAAAACAAAACAAAACAAAATAAAAAAACAAAAAACCCAGCTTTAGGCAGCTAGTCAGAAACTGCCCAGCTATCAAGAGGTGTCCTGATACCTGACCTTGAAGCAAGGGCAATAATGGGCCAGCAAGAGTTTCCAGACCTCCCGAGGAATAGTTTCCAGCCCACATGCCCTGGTAATGGTTCTGGAATGTTCCTAAAGATGGAGCAAGATAAAGGTTACCTACTCTGCAATTCCCCTAACGTGCTTTAAATCAGGCTCTGAGTTTTCTTGGTTGTCTCTATCTTGAAATGGGAGACGTCAGCATGCTGGACTTGTGCAGAATAAAACTCTTTGCTTTCACATACTATTTGAGTCCAGGATATCGTTCTTCAGCAAATCATGAACTCTTATTCTGAAATTATAAGCTCAAATAAACTTTTTCTTCTATAAGTTGCCTTGGTGTGTTATCACAGCAACAGAACGTAGCTAATGCAGAAGCCTTTCCCTTTAAGGCCCTCTCATGCACCCTCTGACTGTGACTCCTTTGCTTGTGACTCCTGTTTTTCTCAGAGGGCTCAGTTCTGAAGAGTAATTTTGTATGGGCTCCTTTCTTTAATCAACTCATCTATCAGATCTTTTTCTTTCCCCCCTTTTTTTTTCTAACAACTACTTTTCTGCAAGTCAGTTTTCCTGGACTTGAGCAGAGAGGTTGTTCCAGAGAGTACACAAGCAAATATTGTTAAAAGATTAGAGGGCAGATAGGGGTGAAGAGTTCACACCTCTGTTGTTCATCCCATTTCCCTAAGAGTTGGGAAAGTTCTGCAACTGACTAGAAACAAAGGTTGGTGTTTGGAACAGGTGTTGACTTCCTCTGATGGGAACTCCAGTGTAGATTTCAACCTCCTGAAGCTATCTGACTAAAGCCACCACAAGAGATTCTTCTATTTAGCAGAGAATATTAAGGAGAGATGAGAGGCAAAGGAGAAGGGACAGGAGGAAACATTCTTTAAAATAGACTTCTATTAGAGACTCAGTTACACTAAGGGACTGAACAGAGGTAGGTAGGAGAGAACAGATTCAGTGTGGAAACAGATGTAATGCAGAGACTGTCAGAAGACTAGAAAAATAATTAACAGGTTAATAATATCATGCTACTTCAGGTTTCTTTTTATGAGTGGATATTTAGGCCAAAACCAAAGCAAACGAA
>NC_137981.1:44027461-44144961 GCF_963924665.1 Micromys minutus | reverse complement strand
TCTTCAATTACACACCAATGATCCCAATCACTGTCACAAGACCTGGTCTTGTAAATCCCCAAAGATCATGATTTTCTTGTACTTTGCCTCGTCAGCACATAGGCGAAATTCCTGATGTTGTATATAGTAGGCAGGCTAGAGGAACAGCCTCCTTGAGGTTCTCTTGCTGATCACCAGGCTCGTATAAATGAAATTACATAGGATGCAGCTGAATTTTGAGGAAGGCAAAGGTCAGATGACAGGAAATAAGAAGTATGGAAGACATTTCTTAAATACACGGAGTTTCAGAGAACAACAATTTGTATGTACAAAGTACTTATTTTGGCTTTTAGTGTGCAAAACTTCAGTCCATGGTCAGATCACCCAGTTAATGTTCTGGGACCTGCACTGGAGCAGACACTGTGGACAAACATGGTGAAGCCAAGCTATTTGATTTATAGCAAACAGGAAGATGACTTCTACTTGACATGGCTGTGACATGTATGTCTTTTAGAATTCAGTGAGAAGAATTGACTCTAACCTGGCTAATGAAGTGTTGCTAAAATTTCTTCTCATGGAGAGAGACATAAAAAAACTCAACCCCACTACACACACACAAACACACACACACAAACACACACACACACAAACACACATACACACACACACACACACACACACACACACACCTGGACAACAATGTGTTTAATAGGTTTGTTTACATAGCAGTGGGTGACAGGTTATGAGCAGGAGATTGAGTGATGTAAAGTACCCACATTGTAAGGTCTGTACCCATCAGAAATGATGGGTTCCTTCATCTTCCCCTTTTATATATTCTAACCCCACCAGGAACCCCCAGCAGTTAGTCTGCTTTGAGTTCCCTCCCAGCAGGTGATCAAGCCTCTCGCCAACCTCCAGTGTTCTCTGGATTCGAAAATGAAAAACATACATACACATTTCAGCTTAAATTTTTAATATGCCTAACCAGCTCATTGGTTGGGCAATTCTAAATCTGCCCACATCTAGCACACACTCCCCTCTGGTATAGCTGAGTTAACATTTTCTATATCTATTTTTTATCTTTGGTTCTCTAGACTCAAGTGAGGGAGTGGCCCCTGTTGCTGCTTCCTGGGATTCTTAAATGAGGTGGGGGCTTTAATTCTGATTTCTCTGCTCCCACCCCCTGTCATCGTGATTCTGCCTTTTCTTCTTCCCTCTTGTTCCTTGCCCATGCAATCTAAAAGCCCAGCCTCTGTTTCCCTGCCCAGCCATTGGTTGTGCAGCAATTCCTTTGTACCAATCAAAGCCAGCTGGGGACAGGGACCCTGAGCTTCTGGAATCAAGGCTTTGGGGAGCTGAGTTAAGACAAAGCATTACAACCAATCCTCAACACAAAGCCACTTACTATTAGAACAGAATTGCCTACAACTGGTTGGGAGGGGTAGGTGATACTCAAGTGAGGGTTCTCTGACCCTCCTTGCTCCTTCCTTCCAAGAGGAAACCTCAGCAATCAATAAGACCTTCTATGGTGAGCTTCTGTGAGCCTGCTGCTGGGGAAGGTGGCAGTTCGGCTAGGAAAGCAGTTCTGTATAACATGGACCAAACTAGCAACAGAACTGCCTTCCATATGTTTCTTTTGTGAAACCAGAGGTTTTCCTTTATTTTCTGTAGTTTTTTTTTTTTTTCTTTTGAAAACTCACTGGACCTGGTAAGTCAAACTTCATGAATGGTTACTATAAAGTCACGATAAGGGGTTTAGGAAATCCTACCTTTATAGTCTATCGGTTTGTCTGAATATATTTAGAAACCCTCTTAGTGTTATGATCTGAGTCTGATTCTTCCTTAATAGGCTCATGAATTTGAATGTGTGATCCTAAACTAATCTCATGATACTACTCTGGGAAGCTGTGTGACCTGGTTCATAGAGGTGGATGCTGGAGACAAACATTGTAAGTAAATCAACCTAACCCTGTTTCCGGCCCATCTCTGTTTTCTGATTATCCAAGATATGAAAAAGGCTGCAAAGCAAGCTCCTGCCACCATGCTTTCTCCACCAAGAGCCAAAATAAAATCTTCCTCAGTTTACTTTAGCTGTGTGTTCTGTCCCAGCAAGAGAATAGCTGGTATGACTCCATTCACCCTCAGAATCTCCTGGAGAGTATGCTTTCCCCAGAGCCATAGGACCTTTTCCATTTCTACCTCCTTCACTGGCTTCATTGGGAACCCTTTCTACCCTCCCACTCCAAATGGGCTAAGCAGAGAAGCAGAACAGCACAAAATCTGGAGATGGTTACTGGAAGCTCACAATATCTAGCTGCCCAACCTGAGTTTTATTTAGACTCTTATAAGCCAGAGTGTGACACCTTCAAATTTGTCCCTTCAGCTAGAGATTGTTATGAGCTGATTCCTTGGAGAACATGCAAGCACAGGAGATTAAGAACTGGTGTCGCTTGAGGGAGGGAAATTCATATCCATAAGAACTCCTCCATTTGCCAAGGAGGTTCTCTCTTTGTATCAGGAAAGAGTCAATAACTTTAAATCCCTGGCTCACCAGTACTTGAGGCTCTAAGAAATCCTCAATGAGAACTTTACCCTGCTTTTCTTGGATAATTTTCTATCACTGGTCTTACTCTCTTTTTCTCTATGTTTCAGTTAAAAATAATATTGAACTTGAACTCAAAGCTATTTCACTTCACCTTTTTCCTCCTGTGTATCTCCAATGTATATGAGGAGTATCCACACAAACAGCCTTCTGTTTAGTGTTCTCTTGCTAATCTGTCTTTTGATGTGGGAATAACTGTCAAAGCAGAAGAAATTATCGTTTTTCCTCTTTATGCTCTCTTTCCCATTGTTCATGCTTTCCATAGATCATCCAAAGAAGAAGCCACCAATGGGAATACCAAAAAAGGTGACAGACATCTTTCCGACTACTCTCTAGGCACCAGAACCATGGTAGGAAGTGACAGAAGTAGTTGGTAGTATAAGAACTGGGAATTGGAGGGAGCCTATTTGAGTGGATGTTCTATCTGAGAGCTGAACTTGATATTAAAGCTCTAGTATGCCAAAGACAGGCAGAGACCATCAGGGTTTGTGAGCACAATGGGACCAAACCTGCTTCTGTGGAAGACTTCCAACCATCTCCACTCACACAGACCACCCAAGATTTGAGATTTGCTTCAAAAGAAAGCTATGTGTGTCTGATACCTGAAGGCTCTCCCTCTGGTCAGTTTATGTTATGGTGTCTCTTCACAACAATGAAAACCCTAACTAAGACACTTCTGTTCAAACTGTCTCCTTCTACAAAGCCTCCTTGCAGATGCCAAGCAAGATGCCTAGATGTAGTTCCTGCCTTTAAAACCCCCATGTTCTGAATATTTGTTACTTTAGGTCCCCAACCACCTAGGTGTGCGCCTAGCTGGCTAGAATAAGACTTCTGAATTCACCATAAACTGTATCTGATTGGTTATCTCTGATGAACTTCCATAATCTAATGATATAGAAGCACAACAATCAAGTAGTAATTCAAGATCATACTCTATAGTAAGTTGATGGCTAGCCTGAGCTACTGGAGAGTTGTACAGGTCAAATAATTCTTGGCTATTGTTGTGCAAATTCTATTTTATTGCTAAAATTTCATTGATTACCTTCCTTTGATATTATTCTAGTTTGAATTTTATTACTATAATAAGGATCATAACTAAAATTAACTTGGGAGAAGAGGGTTTATATTCCATCTCACAGTTTACAGTCTGACACAGAGTTAGGTCAGGGCAGAAACTCAAGGCAGGAAACTGAAGGCCTTGGAGAAATGCTGTCTATTGGCTTGTTCTCCATGACTTGCTTAGTTTGCTTCCTTAATTTATTTATTAACCTTACATTACAAATATAACATCACAGCTTCCCTCCTTCCTCTCCTTCCAGTGCCTCCCTCTCATCCATTCTTCTGCCATGTCCCCCACTCCTCCTCAGAGAAGTTGCTGTAGGGCTAGGTGCATCTTCTCCTACTGAGGCTAGACAAGACATCCCAATTAGGGGAAATGGATCCAAAGGCAGGCAACAGAGTCATAGACAGCCCTTGTTATGTGCTTGGGATTTCACTTGTTAGGGATTCTACATAAATACCAAGCTGTACATCAGGTATATATGCATAGATATATAAATATCTATGATTGGTGCTTCAGTATCAGTGAGCCCCTATAGGCCAAGGTAGTTGATTCTGTAGGTTTTGTTGGGGTGTCTTTGACATCTCTGTCTTCTTTAATCCTTCTTCCCTTTCTTCCACAAGATTCAACAAGCTCTGCCTAATGCTTGACTGTGGGTCTCTGTATCTGTTTCCATCAATTACTGTATGAAGCCTCTCAGATAACAGTTATGCTAGGCTCCTATCTGTACTATAGAAAAATATCATTAATAGTGTCAGGGGAAGACTTCATCTCACGGCATGGGTCTCAAGCTGGACCAGTCATTGGTTGGCTTTATCCCTGCACATTTTATAAGCAGACCAAATTTTGAGTCAAAGGTTTGTGATGGATTAGTGTCCCAATCCCTCCATTAGAAATCTTGCCTGATTACAGAAGTGGTCATTTCAAAAGTTTACATATGTGCTACTACTAAGAGTATTAGCAAGGGTCATTCTTGTAGATTCCTGAGAGTTTCACTTGTCCTAGATTTCTAGCTCATCCCAGAGATTCTTTTCCTCTGATTTCACTTCTTTCTCCCAGTTTCTACACCTTTTGTCCCCCCCCCAACCAATCTCTATTTTCATCCCCAACCCTCACCTACCCAATCCTCTCTCCCTATCCACTAAGGAGAAAAAGATCAGTTTGCTTTCTTAGTCTACCTAGGACCACCTGCATACTGATTGTGCCTTGTTGGTGTCTTCTTCCCAGTTTTCTGGGTTAGTCAGTTTGAATAAGGATAGGCTAGCTGGTAGGCCCACAACTTTAGTACAATTATATCTTATTTCAGTTTTGAAGTTGTCTAACAGGCCTATCAGCAGGGGCACCCTAAGAATGGGAGAACTAGTCCACCAGACCTTTGGTTTAAGCTGTCAGGCTTTTGCTTCAGGTCAAGAAAAGAGAGGAAGAATCTTATCATCTTGGAAATATGCACCATCTTTATTACCTAGTAATGGTCCCCTCCCCAGTCTGTCTACCAATCAGGAAGTCTTCCTAGAGGGACATTCTCTTACTGTGTGAAAGTATCACCTGTCAGTAAAAAGCTGATGCATTTTTAGCCAAAGACAAGAAGAGGTGAGAATTCAGATAAATAGGAACTCTGGAAGACAGTCAAGTGCTAAAAGGTTTGCCCCTGACTCTGAGGAAGTCAGTATGAAACTAGGAGAAGTAACTAACCATATGGCAGACATAGAGTGGAATAAATTAGTTATATAAAGTACATGAGAGAGGGAAAACAAGCCTAAGCTTATGGCCTAGGCAAGGCTCTTAGGCACACCACCCAACTCCTCCCTCTTTGTTCCTTCTTCTGCTTCTTTCCATTCACACAAATTATTAAAAAAAAAAAAAAAAGTTTCCAAACAAATTCTATGTGCTGCTTTCTACCCCAAAGGAACCATGGGTTCTTCCCATGGAACCCAATATGTACCAATTTCCACGCAGGAAGTTGAGACTCTACATAGAATCACTGCACCAGGAAGGAACAATCTGCAAGTAAACTAGAGAAGTATTTAAGAACAGATGACTATACAGCCCTGCATATGAGCAAGCAATGCATGTTTGAGCACCTAGAACAGTAGGATGGTGGGGGACAGGGGAAAAGAAAGGATTGTTAGATGCAAACCAGCTTCCCCAAACCTGGTTTCGGTTTTTTCCTTGGATTTGAGGATAACTTGATCATTCAGAAGATTAGTATTTTCTATCTGTGGTTCATCTCAACTCAATATTTGGCATAAAATATTCATTTTATGTCTTATCTTTGAATTCAAAAGAAGTCTTTATTTTCTAAAGAGAGTTTTCTATGATCAGCATGAAATTTCAGGTCACATCCAACAATGTACACATTTGTTGTTCATCAGAAATGAGACAGCAAGTGCCAAAATCTAAAAAGAAAGATGCCACAACAAAGATCTTTCTTGGAGGAGTCACATCAAAGCCATATTCTCATATTTGGTGTGAACTCCTCATCCCTTGGATGAGCACACTTACTCTCATATTGGAAGGAGCTTTAGAGGTTTGGGTTTGCAAATGCTGTTAATTTCCCCTGCATATCCAGTCACCCAGCTAATGTCTGCATATTGTTTTCAATTTCAGAAGCCCATCTTTTCACAGAAATGTTAAGAGGGGGAGGGGAAATACTACCTTCCAAGACCTGTAAGTTTTATGTTAGATTTTTTTAAGCTTTGACATAGAAAAGAATAAACAGGTGTTAAACAGTTACTGAAAATAGTTCCAAGATTTTCTGTTCCCAGTTTACAAGAGACATGAAGGATTTCTACCCTGTCTCCCTTCGACTGCCTCCCCAGAGATGATGTAAAATAGCCTGTGCTGAAGGCAGGCTACCCCAGAATGCTGCTTGGCAGGTAAAGTTTACCTTGGCAGGTAAAGTTCAATTACGAAGTGAAGTTATTAACAGACTATGTTCTGGTCATACTTTCGCCATAGATTATTGGACAGAACACAAAAATTACCCCATTTCACCAGAGCAGGAATCGTTGGAGAACTGCTCCCACTTTAATTTAGGAGGGTTTCGCAGATAAGGAAATAGCTGCATATGTGTGGTTATATGATTAGAGGAAATTATTGTGGAAACATAGCAAGTGCTGTAGCAGTAAACCACAACAGAAAACAGATCATGAAGCAATACCATGAGGAAATCTATGCACAGCCCACAAAGGGTTGTGGAAACCTTTGGAATTATACTTAGCACATGATAGCACTTCATACTCTTAGATGATTATCACCAGAAATATGGACAAAAGCAAATGAGGGCAAAGTTGTAGAGAATCTGAACCCTTGCACACCACTAGTGAGAGTGTAAAACACGGCAGTAATGTTGGAAACAGCCCAGTGGTGCCTAAAAACTGTAATAATAGTCATCATGCTGCAGCTGGACATATGTAAACTCAAAGCAATTCAAGGCATATGTCTTCACCAAAACTTGTAGACCAATAGTTCCCAGGAACCTAAGGAGGATCTTGGTTTAGAAGAGACCTTTGCCACCTCTTTGGTTTCTTTCTTCTCTGTGCCTGTTTCAGCCAAGGTCAAATGAAGTCATATCTGGGCACGCACAAACCATGTGTAGACCTATTTCTCTAGACCTAATTTGCACAATTCCCAGGATATGAAGATTCAGGATTTCCCCACCCAATCTGACAATAAATCTTAAGTTGTTTCAGTCTAATCTCAGGTTTTCCCCGTGTCCAATCTTTGTGGCATTAGAATTGTGTCAACTGACTCATCTAAGATGACTTGGTTACATTGAAGGATATATATGGGGGGATTAGAGTGTGGGGGTCATGGCCTTTGTGTAGAGGTCAGAGGACAATTTGCATGAGTTTGTTTTCTCTCCTTCTACCATGTAGGTACCAGGGGTTCAGCCCAAATTGTCAAATTTCTGGAAGTTTTTAACCTGTTGAGCTATTCCACCAACCCAGTCAGGAGAATACCACAATCACTCAGCCATTCATCCATCGTTCTTGAGACAAATGATATAGGAGATGAGAATTTAAAGGACTGGTCCTCACAAAGGCAAAAGGGAAATGCATGTTTAAACTATTGAAATTTCCCTTTTATCTTATTGTTGAAACATGAAAATATCTTTGTAAGCTTTAGTTGATGTCCACTAATTGTACGCATGTGATGGTCATTATTGCTTAGGGTGGGGAACATACAATGTCCTTTCTTAGATAATTTGACATATACAATTAATTGTCATCAGCATGCTTACCCATTGCACTCAGAACATTGGAGGCTCTCTCTCCAGTCCAGTTCCAGCTCTGTGCATAGTAATCACCACCTCTGCCTCTCCTCTCCAGCACCCTTCCCAGTCTCTGGCAATGCCAATTCTGTACTTTCATGAGAGCAACAATTCAGCTCTTGCATGCAACGGTGAAGATGCAGCATTTGCCTTCTTGTACCTAATTTATTTTATGTAGCATTCTTTTCCCCAGCTCCATCCATGATTCTACAAATGGTAGATTACATCCTTTTATAACAGCTGACAAACACATTGCTGTGGACATACACTGTATTTTCTATATAAAGGTGTGACAAATTAAGCAGTTTATTCAAGCAAAGAAAAATTCATGAATTCTGATGCTTTCAGGAAACAGAAGAGCTTCAGAGCGCTCTATTTCCCAAGATGGGCAAGTAGAATTTTAGACAGGGGAAGTAACATAAGGAAATAATTTGTTTCCAGATCTGTGTCTGCCATATTTGGGTGTGGTCTAATCAGTTGGAGCCTGTGTCCAGCTGAGAATCAGTTATGATGAGTTACTGGCTAAAACTCATCTAGTTGCACACACCACCACCACCACCACCACCATGACCACCATGACCACCATGACCACCACCAACACCACCACCATCACCACTACCACCATGACCACCACCACCACCACCACTACCACCATGACCACCACCATCACCACCACCACCATCACTACTACCACCACCACCACCACCACTACCACCATGACCACCACCATCACCACCACCATCACTACTACCACCACCACCATCACCACCACCACCACCACCACCACCACCATCACTACCATCACTACCACCACCACCACATGTATGCACGAAAAAAAATTAGGCTTTTGATTTGTCTACTAAGCCAAGTGCAGTTCATTATATAAAGACTCACAGTACTAAGGCACCTCAATCTAAATTCAGTTTAATTTAATAATCACATATTTACACACACACACACACACACACACACACACACACACACTGGTTAGTGGAGCATTAAATGACAATTTTACAGGCATTCAGAAAATTTTGAGTAATCAAGTATAAATTATTATGTGTCATTTTTTTCTAGATGAAAAGTGTTGCTTAAGACATCAGCAGCAGCTGCTGTCTGTTTGTAAACGCTGCCTGCCCACCCAGACAGGGGACACTCTGAACCTCCTCAGGTTCTAAAATTAGCACCATTTCTGAAATGTGTATTGCTCACACAAACTTTGTTTAGTTTGGCAAAGTTTTCTCTTTTAAAATATGATAGATGTTCACACTGTGACAAGCTTTGAAAAGTCGGAAATGGGAGGCCCACTCACTGAAGGGTCCTCAGAGAGAGCTCGGGCACCAGGAAACCTAGATTTGAATTCTGACTCTGCCACTCAGCCTTTCTGCTTCACAGTCCTCATCTGTAAAATATGCCCATAATTTATAAAGTCACTAGTAAAATGAATGCTTAAAAAAGTATTCAGCACATGGTGAAAACATACTAAATATACACATACAGTGCCAATATAAGACAACTGTGGCATAATTCTGAGGTAACCAGACTTCTGTTTCATTGACGAAATGCCCAAGCATTGCAGGAGGAAATATTTATTTGGCTCACATTTTCAAAGTTTCCAATCCATCTTGGCAGAGAGGGAGTTGGTAGAGGAAAATAGCTCACACTGTGGTGGCCAGAAAGAGGGTGGAATAGGCAGTGTAGGGGATACAGAACATAGCCTACACGTACACTCAGAGGGTTCCTTCCCCCTCTGCTACTAGCTTGTATTCTTACCTTTCCTCCAAGGGGGCCTCAGTACAAAATAAAAAATCTTGGAGCTTTTATTTGATTCTTCTCTCCGGGTCCTCTCTAACAATTCTCAGCCCATGTACAGTATAAGCCATATTCAGAAGGTGTCTTCTGCTCTGGGTTAATCTTGACTAGGAATAGCATTGACAGACTCACCTACTGATGTAATTTACCCACTACCTGGGTGTTTGTTACTCTAACCAGGTCTCAACCAAAGCAGGGTCAGTGCCAGGCTGGGATTAAAATGTCTGCATAAAGACACAGCTTTTGTCTTCTGATGCTTAGCAGAGCTAAGATTAACCCTCTCCTGTTCACTGTATACAGATCAGAGGGAATCCTGAGCCCAGGCTGTTTGGCTTCCCAATGCCTATCAGGGCCACCCCATTGGATTTCAGCTCCAGTGAAGTGAATTTTATTTGCTAGTCCTACTTTAATATTTGGAGTCTCACTGTGTCACCAGGTCTTTGCATACCTCACTGTCTTTAATTCATTTAGCCTCTTTTTCCATGTAAAGATGACCCTGGGATTGAGGGTCACAGAACCACAAGAGGGCAGCAGTGGCTCTTAGGCTTGACCATGATGGGGCCCTGGAAAAGAGGGAGAGTCAAGGCTGAGCAAGAAATGAGTGGAGAGAAAGAAGACAAAGGAAGAAGAAACAAGTGTTATGAAAAGAACCAAGAACTTTGTTCCCTCCCCTTCAGGAAGGTGTGGAATTAAGTCACCAAAGGGCATTATTGGGGGAAGGTATTCAGTACACACTGGAGAGAGAAGGACGGTCTTTAGAGATTGAGGCTTTGCCCTGGAGACTGAGAGACCAAGTACTCTAACTGCTTTAGGAACAGGTGGCCCATTCTCAGGTCACCTAGGGGCCAAACTACCTTCTGCTGGCCCAGGTCTTCCTTTCACCTTGAACTAGGATGTGCCTCTCCTGCTTGAAGCGGTCTCTACCTACCCTAGCCTGAAGTTTTCTCTCCCAGCCAAATGCCCTGAGCTTGCACTGCCAAATGTCACGCCCTGCCCAGCCCCAAGCAAGCCCACAGTTCGTTTTTCTTCCATAAGATTTACAACCAGGAACTAAATTACAAGGTAACAAAATAAGCAGAGAGCAATTACCAAGATAAGGGCCCATTTTTTTACAGCCTGGTAGCTGACTTCCAGCTTCTATTTTCTTTTCCAAACTGGATTGATCTGAATGTTTCACATTTTTTTCCTTCTTTCCTTCCTTCTCTCTTTCTTTCTTTCTTTCCTCTTTTCTTCCTTTTGTTCTTCCTCTCTTTCTTTTCTCTAACTCAGCAAAGGTAACCAAATGTGCAAGGTTGCCAAGGTCTAAAGGGATTTCTGAATCCAAGAACTCTCTGTGCTACAACTGGAAGAATACTGGTTTTACTGAACTAGGGGTCTGAAAGCCCCATGTCATGTTCAGCCGGCAGTCCTTGGGAGAGCAATTTAAATGACAAAATCTGTAGCAGAAAGCAGTAAAAGTAGATGTATTAAATGTGACCACATTAGAACTGAGGACAGGGAGATCTATTGACCCCTTTAGTCCATTTTTAGGGTCCTGAAATTAAATCAAGGTTTAGATAGAGGGCCAGGGATATACACATTGATGCAGTCCTGGTCAAGGTATAACTCTGCCCACCACTGACTCACTGTGATCTCTATTTCAGTCTAACTCCATAAGGCTACAACTTGGTAGAGCTGTATGAAATCTTTTCCATGAGACAAGCTTCCCCACTACTGAGGGTCCATTGCTTCAATAATCTGATAGTTAAATTGAGGAACACAAGTGTCTCTTTAAAACATCTCCATTTCTACCAGGCCACTTATACTAGAACTAGAAGCAAGATGTGGTGGCTCAGCACTGAAGTTAAACATGGCTTCCCTTCACCTCCTAATCTGAGACTGTGAAAAGCTCTGCGAGGCAGAGAGGCTCTGAAGGTGAGATCTGGAACCCACTCACATGGGTGCTTGTTTTGTGTCCAGTAAGCAAAAACATCATGGACATCATTACCAACGTAGGAGATGCTGGTCTCTGGTTTCTGCTTCTTCACGTGGAGAATGAGGAGAGATAGGGCTCAGTTCTGCCTGAGTACTCAAATGGTCACTCTTTAGGGAGTGATTATAGTCAAGTTCAAGAAACCTTTGCTGTCCTCCAAGCCCCCAGCAACCGGGGTTTTCTAGAAGATATTTATAAGCCAAGATAAAGGGAAAGAGAATTTCTTGGTGTAGGACACCCAGCATGACAGTTCTCTAAGGGCTACCTAGCATGTCATAGAGAAACAGAAATGATGTAATATCTCTGAAGCTGTTAACTTACTTCCTTTTCCTCCAGGGGCTGGCATTCCAGAGAACATGTGTTTCTAAGACCGTCTCTTTAAACCCAACTGATCATCTGAGTTGTCCCAACAGTGCCTACTGCTATTTCCATGGTTGGACTCCAGAAGACATTGGGGACATTTTCCTGAGATAGACCCAGTGCCATCCAGCCATGCAAAGCAGTGAGTAGGAGTTAGTGTGTGGGCCTCTGTTGGCAGTCTATCTTCCTTGGAACTTTGCACCTCACTCAGCCCAGCTTGATATGTCGCCTTTCCTGACTCGGGAGGGTTATTTAAAGTCTCCTAAAGGTCACTAAGCCTGCATGACTTCTCACACTTCCTAAAAATTACAGAACCCAAATGGTGCAAATTTCAGGCTACAGAGCTTTGCATCCTTTATGTGCCAGTAGAAGTAGAATTCACATCAGCGTACGGCAAACAAATGGCACTTGGGACTCTTCCAGGATTAAATGTATTAATATATACACACGTGTTATGTTTTCTAATAGCACTGAAGACTGTTGAACCAAGATTAGTTAAAAGCAACACATACATCACGCTTCTTCTAATTCTTCTTCTTTTTTTTTCCCGAATGACACATCTTCACATTTTGTTTTTGCAATTTTTAAATGGCAAAATACCAAGAGCTGATTTATACACTGAAAACAGTCTCTTGAGTAAATTAGGAAATAGAGTTTGAATTCCTGAACATATTTATTTCTCCCTCTAGTTAATGCTGTTTGCTATTCTAAATCTGAGTGCAGATGCTAAAAAGAGAAAAGTGGCCCCTCCTGAGGGGCCTTTGTCACCTGTAAATTTCCATGACAAGTTGTTCTTTGCATCACAGAATTTGGTTCTTCTATAGCAAATTGACTTTCATGAAGGTGACTTTGGAGCCAAGTTTTTTTTTGCTGGTTCACAGGGGTAAATCCTGCCAGCCATTCTGTGGAGCTTGCAAACTAGGATGTCACCTGAAAAAAAAATGCCATTTTTCTGCCACACCCTCCCCACTTCACTCATGGGGACACACACAGAGACAGATAGAGACAGAGAGACAGAGACAGAGACAGAGAGACAGAGACAGATAAACAGATGAACACACACAGAGATACACACACAGAGACACTAGCATGACACACAGAGAGACAGACTCACAAACACAGAGAGACACACAGATACATGCATAGACACACACAATGCTCACACACTCACAGAGACATATATGTGCACACACACATACATATACAGACACAGAGACAAATGAACACACACAGAGATATACACACAGACATACAGAGAGAGACACACACAGAGACAAATACAGAAAGAAACACAGATATACACACAGACACACACACAGACACACACAGACATGAGCTTACCAAGATTTCCAGCCTCCTCTCCCCTAAGTGAAACAATGTCCTCACTGTCAGTAAACAATGAGAATCAATCCTATGTACCAAAGGGAGGAGACCCAGCTCTTACAAACAGCACTGTGAGCCAAGACTCACACTCAGGTGCTCCTAAAGTTGATTTTGGCAACTGCTATCCATGGCATTTATTTTTAAGGCAAGAAGGAAGGGTTTCATTGGTGTTAAAACAATTCAGACTTTCTACTCCCCTCCCTCAACCTACAGGCTTTGCTTCAACCTTCTCTGAGCTCTGGACTTTTAAAGTCTTACAACACAGCTTAAGAAATTTCCTCTCCTGTCTCAAGTTGGCACTGAAATGTCAAATCTAAAGAGAAACTGGGATGTCAAAGAGGCAGGTAGCTGTCAGAGACAACTCCTCCTTCCTTGATTTTCTCCACAGATTAAAGCCACTCTGGGGTCACTTTTAGAATTATCTGTCCCTTCTGCTTCCATAGGACATAGGCCCTATTAACAACTCACATGACAGGCAGCAAAGTTCAGAGCAGTGGCCTTTCTGCTGAGTTGAGGAACTGCTGACTGAGGTTGAGTGTGCACTGGATGTTAGAACAGAGGGCAGGACTCCAGGAAGGGGGAATTTGTTCTCCCTTTCTAAGAAAGAACACGTTGTGATGGAGTGAGAGATTTTCTTGGGCAGTAGAGTGGAGAAGAGAGAAACATCTAAATTAACACCTGAAAGAAACCACTGGCATGAAGAAAGACTAGACACCATTTCCCACCACAACTACCTACGTGTGCCAGAGCACAAGTGAACAAGGCTCAGGACAGGCACCGTGTGCATAGCCCATAAAGGGTTGCAACTGGTGGTTCAAGGCTATTTTGAACTTCTAACCTTTCCCACTTCTCTGATTCATTATAATTTTTTCTTAATAAACTGCCATTGTTTCTACTGCTGTCCATGTGTTCCTGGTCCAACTGAGTACTCTAGTACACAAGAACCTGGAAACCCAAGAAGGTGCCCTCCAGTTCCAATCTACACGTGTGTTGTGTATACCTCTTGATAATGTCTACCTGTCTGGATCTAGATTCCCAAAGAGACAATCCTCTGGGTTCGTTTGTGAGGCATTAGCTAGATTAGGTTAACTGAGGTAGGAAGAGCATCCTAAAGAGGGTAGCACTGTTCCACTGTCTGGAGATTTCCAACTGCACAATGAGAAAAAAGAAAGCTAGCGTTGGCATTCTCACACTCCCGCTGCCACGATCCCCCGGTGGTGATGGACTACACCCACAAACTGAGCCGAAACAAACCCTTTCTCCCTTCAGTTGCTTTCGGCAGGCAACTTGTCTCAGCAATGAGCAAACACACCTACCAACTCTCTGAACTAAAGCTATTCATTTTCATTGTCTTGCTGACTTACCGTTCTTACTTGAGCCAGAGAGGGACAGCGGGAATAGATCCGGGGCTTCAGATACTATCTATTAATCTGGGTCCCTCAACTCTTCAGAAGACTCAGGGAGAAAGTCCTGGGAGTAATGAAATACCATTGCCTTTAAAGGAGTCTTTTGTTGTTCTAGGTGACCATGAAGAAGGGAGACTAAGTCACCTGGAAGAAGGCAGGTGCAAAGAGTGGCCCAGGGCACATGACCAGGTAAAACTCCAGCCCCAGGGATCTGACATTCTTCTTTGGCCTCTGAAGATATCTGTATAAATGTGTGAATGTACATATGTAAACACACCAGCACATGCACATACACTGAATAAATGTTTTTAAAAAATAAATAAGTAAATATATAAATCTATGAAAAGAAATTCAATCTACTAAAAAAAATACTGCAGTATTTTTCCTCTCATCTATTGATAAAAACTGTATTTATAGAGAAAATTTTATATATGGAGAGTAAGAATACAGACTGCTATAGAACTTGGGAGTTGTTATTTTCTACCTTTGAAGGCATTTTCTCAGTTACCTTTAAATTATATCATGTTAGCCTAATTGCTTATCAAGTCCACATCTAGATTATGAGTCTTCAATAATGTGTACATACAGGCACAGTGATATGCATATAAGAGAAGTATCCAACAAATGAGGGCATCTCTGTCCAATGGTATATAATTGTACCTATTCAGAAGATGTATGTGCTTATCTGAAAACCCCTGCAATATATTCATTTTTAACCATACTGTTATTCAGTCTGAGGACATTTTAAACATATAGTGATCAGACTCACCCACGTTCCTCCTTCATCTTCTCCAAGATCCCCCTTCTGTCCCGCCTCTCCCTAATGTAATACAGTCTTAAATGAAAGAATTTGTAGAAAAACACACACATGGGAGGGGGTTCCAGAGGGGAAACCGGGAAAGGGAATAGCATTTGAAATGTAAATACATAAAATATCCAATAAAAAATGAATTAATTAAAGAAAAGAAAATGTGTATATAAAACAGAGACTCATTCTGGTTTATAAAGAAAGATGTTACAAATACAAAAATAGGTGATAGAAGGGTCAGAGGGGACAGAGTGCTTGCCTAACAAGTGCAAGGCCCTGGATTCAGTCCTTAGCTCTGGGGAAAACAAACAAACAAACAAAATCACAAAAACCAAGGTAACTGGCACAGCAATTATTTTTTTTTTTTTTACCTTTACCTTCTTGGAGGTGGGGAACGTTACAAGGGGAGAGGGCAGGGTACAAACAGGGAGATAAGTGGGATTGAGGTGCATGATATGACATTCACAAATACTCAATAAAAAGTTATATAAAACAAAACAAAAATTGTAGATGTCAAGAACTCAAAGCTGGGAGTGCAGTAATGAAGAAGAGGACAAATCCTAGGTAGTTTTTTCTTTTATATGTTGCTCAGGGCAAAAGCCCAGCAAACAGTGCTCCCCACTATTAGGGTGGAGCCCAGCAAACGGTGCTACCCATTATTAGGTTGGGAGCCCAGCAGACAGTGCTCCCGACTATTAAGGTGGCTATTCCCTTATCGGTTACTTACATTTTGCTTTTAGTAAAATATTTTATAGTGTAGCCCTAATACTATTCCCACTGAACTTAAATCATAATAAAGCCACATTATCCTTTCTAGCTAGAAGGGAGACATGAAGTCCCATCCTCTGTGACAGTATCTATTGCATCTCCTTGGGATAAGGTCTTACATAGCACCTTACTTTGTTTTCTAAGGCTTTTCTGAAAGTCACCTGTCTTTTACTTCTCAGACCACCACAGGATGTTCCATAAAACATCCTTCAGGACCATGATCTCTACATAATCTCCACATTCCTGATTGGTCAGTGACTGATACCTCAAGGAGATTAAAAGCCTAGGAACTGGTGTGGTCTCTGACCAAGATAACATAGAAGTCCACAGACTATGGAGTTCATGTGACATCTCCCTTAAAGATGGTTTCTACTGACTGAGAAACACAGCTAAAGATAAAATCTAGGGAGAAAAAATTTGTGGTAAACTTTCTGGGGGATTTGCATGAGAGCTGGCCATACAGATAGCAAAGGTTGCCATGTTATTAACAACAGCCACTCTCAGTCTTCTGGACAGAAACCAGCTGTACATTTGGTTTATTGAGGAGACAGCCCTCTGTGGTTAACATACCTAGTATCTTCAGTGCTTCTCGATGAGCACATGTGACCTTTCCAGGTCTTGGCTCTCTCTCTCTCTCTCTCTCTCTCTCTCTCTCTCTCTCTCTCTCTCTCTCTCTCTCTCTCTCTCTCTCTCTCTGTGTGTGTGTGTGTGTGTGTGTGTGCGTGTGTGTGCAGTCTTTGTGTAAACCTCCCAGACCTCGGATCTTCAGCTCACTCTCCTAAGTCAAAAGCACAAGGAACTTAAACTGAGTAATCAAAAGTAATTCCAGGCCAACCGCTGGAAAACTATTTACAGAAAGGCTGGATGGCCTAACTTTGTCTTTCAACCATGCATTAGTCAAAAAACTTTCTTGAACTTGACCTCAGACACACATCACTCCTATGTGAGGCAGGTCACACACATATGATGAAAAAAAAATGCTCAAAATAAATGTAAGAGTTTACATTTAGTGACAGTGCTAAAACTTGCAAGAGAGCGCCTGTCACAGTGCTGCTCTGCAGGTGAGTGTATGACATGCTAATGAGGCGTTTCTCTCTTCAATTGTGTGTTAGTAAGAGCTAATACATGTCAAGGTGTTTCTCAATGCAATCATACCAAGTCCTTCACATGTAGAAAGACCTTCAGTGTCTCAGCAGCCTTAGGAGATATGAATGAAGGGGAAACCCCTTTACGGTTTCAAAAGTATCTGTTTGGTGGGTAAATAATTTGCCCTTGATTTTTCAGAAGCAAACATGGAGCTCTACAAAGGGTTTTCAAACTTCAATATGCATTTGAATCACCTAGCATCTTGACACGATGATGCAGCTTCTGACCCAGGAGATATGGGTTTAAGGCCTGAGATTCAGTCTTTCTAATAAGCTCCCAGGGAATACTTTGGTCTTAGAGGACCCTAGAATTCAGCCCTTTCTAGGAATAGCTTCAAGTCATGCCACAAGTAACTGATCCCAAGGAGCAACATTATGTCCCCTAGAACTCTGTTTCCATGGTGACAGCTATTGTCTTCTTCACTCATAACCTTATTGTTAGTTCTAAACTTTAGTGGGTATTTAGTGAAACGCATTGAGTTGAGTTTAGCTGCTGAGGATGGCTCAAGTTACCAGTTTTTGATCTTCCTAATAAGATTTTCCATATTACTAAAAAATAGAACAGGGCAGAGACTACTAAGAATGCTTCTCCAAACCTCCTCTTTTAAACAAAACTGTTAATCTGTCTTCTTAGAGAACTGATCTCTTGTGACCTAATTTCCTAACATA
Source organism: Micromys minutus (assembly GCF_963924665.1). NCBI lineage: Eukaryota > Metazoa > Chordata > Mammalia > Rodentia > Muridae > Micromys > Micromys minutus. The sequence goes on along the minus strand of NC_137981.1, from coordinate 44,126,727 downwards.
GCCTATGTTCTAAGACTGATTCAACCCCTTAAAGGACTCAGAGAAGAAAGAGGGGCTAAAGTGTTCGTAATACAATCTGGGGAAGTGGAAGGAACTCAAGATTAAAGGTAGAATTTCAATTAGAATGCTGTGGTGGTTTATGTGAAAAGTTGTCATCATGTATGGGATGTTATTCACTTGCTAGAACGGTTGCCTACTATGCACAAAGCCCTGAGTTCATCCACAATACCGCATAAACTGAGCGTGGTGGTGCATGTCTACAATCCCAGCATTCAGGAGGTAGAGGTAGAAGGATCGTGGGCTCAAGGTCACCTTCAACTAACTAGTAAAACTGAAGCTTGCCCATGATAGTTTAGGATTAGTCAAGTCAGAAAGGCTTGACTGTAGAGAAAAAGACCCATTGAGAATGTAAGTGGAGCCATCCTAAAGTCTAAGGTCCCAGACTAAATTAAAATGGGGAACAAAAACTATTGTCGAGAGTGACACCAGCAGTCATTTTCTGTGTCCTGACAGCAAGACATAATGTGACCATCTCACTCTATGCCAACATATTAATAGGCATCCCCTCAAATGAGAAGCCCAAAAAAACCTCTTCCTTTCTTAAACTGTGTCTTGTCCAATAGTTGGTCATAACTATATTTGAGCATATGCTGTTCAAAGTATTAGATCATACACTGACCTCAGCTGGAATATTTGTAGTGCTGTGTCAGAGAACAAAACAAATTAGAGAAACATCTTTTTTTTTTTTTAAGTAGCTAGTAAAGAATGAGAAGGTTCCAGTACAAACTAAAACACAGAAGGTTGTGCTAGAGGACAATCCCCTTCAAAAAAGCATAGTCATGACTCATAAGAACATAAAATGAACATGTGCTACAGATTTCATTTTACTCATAAAGAAGGAGCCAGGCAGATGTTATATCTGATTCAAGGGAGAAGCTGAAAAACACGTGTTTATAGCTCAGGAATATTGAAATGAATGTGCAAATAGAAGCAAAACTAGCTTTCTTCCACAGCAGGGAACAAAGCCCAATGGTACCTCTAAGAGGCAGGATGAATCTTTGCACATCTGTACATAAGAATTATTTTGTATCCTGCCAGTTACATACAATTACAGAGTTGTAAGAAAGCTTCTGTGGAAATAAGACCACCCGGAGGGCATCCTCTACACACTGCAAGGATTCTCACAGAGAGCAAATTTTTCCACCAGGATGGTGTGACAAGCACTGTGGGATGCTATAGGAAGAGAATCCGATGAAGCTGAGGAAAAAAGAGAAACAGATTGGATTATATTTGCCTAGTGAGCTTTTCTAGATGATGGAGGATGAGATTTTAATCTATCATTGCTGAAGTGAACAGACCCAATGGCTTTAATTTTGGGAAGACTTGAGTCTTCCCATGTGTTGAGTCCCATTTGACATTCACTGAGCACCAGGAACGTTACAAACAGATCTCAACTGAAAGGAACCTCCAGGGTGGCTGCTATGAATATGAAATGCATTTTCTTTTTCATTAGAAAAGGAACGATCACCAATGTTATCACTTTTTCTGTCAAATAACAATGTTCTTTAGAGCTCTTAAATACAGAAATCGCTTTCTAAGCCAGAGTCCACAGAACAGGAAGTGAAAAGGCCTGACTCCCATTTGTCAACCTGTAGGAAAAATTACGTGAAATTATTTTTAACAGGGCAAGAGTCTGGGGAGATGACCCAAGGTGTAAGAGCTCTTGCTACATGAGCATAAGAACCTGTTTAGATCCTAGCAACCACCTAACAACCAGCCTCTCATCTACAAATGTAACCCCAGTGCTGCAACAAGAACCAGGGGTATAGAGACAGAGCTTGTTAGCTGCACACACACATGTACATGCACATGCAACCCGCACATGATAACTTGGCTCATGACTTACATGAATTAGACTGATACAAACTCGAGGTCCTCTGAACATTTTAGGTAATATGATTGTTAGATACAAATTGCCATTTTAATAGCATATACTGATTTTTATAACCAAGCAACATGGTGACTATTATCTGTGAAGATTCCGGGTTTCCCTATCTCAACACTTGCCTCCTACTCAGCACAAATGAAATGGGACCCTTCTGTACAAGCACAGTTGAGGAAGGCTTGAGGGATTCTGAATTGCATAATAGGTTTTGAGCAATGACTCCTGCCCATAGATCCAAGTTGTCCAACGACTGGAGTTCAAGGTCTATAAACAAGCCTTACCTTGCTCTAGACGGTCCCCTCCTTTGAGCCAAATCCGGAGATTAGAACCCTGTGAACTATCGATGAACTGCTCTGAAGGCAGCTGCCAATTTTGCTGGACTTTGAGTTTACCTCTCCCCTTCTTTCCCATCTCTCTTCATCTTACTCTCTTCTAGCCTGTTGAACACCCTCATCTCTGGGGCTAGTTGTATTCATATATCCCCTTGGTTAGTCCCCACCAAGCTTCTGACCTGCGTTCATCACTTCCTTCAGGGGTTCTGCACTGGAAAACACATCCAACCTTAGCTCAACACCAGCTGCTCACTCCCAATCTGCTTCTCTATGAATAATTCACTGGGCTATTCTTTACTGGCAAAATTCAGTTAGTGCTGGATTTTAGTGCAGTCTATATTTCTATCAAAGCTCAGGTCTTTCTTCTTTCATAGATTCAAATGCAACTGAAGCATCAAGAAATGTCAAAGCCTTTGATTCGAGCTTGTTTGTGCTTTGTATAGGTCTCTCTGACAAACAGAACTTTTACTCCCCAGGGACCCTGTTCATAGTTCTATTTCTCTTTCTCCTTCTAGACTGGAAAGCACTGGTCTCTCTCACTTACCTGCAGAATCAAATAGATCACTAAACTGACATTTAAATCGATTCCTTGTAAAACTGTATTCTTTACAAATAATTTTAGAATTAATTTCTGACTGTCCCTTTCTAATATAAAAATTCATTCTTTTCAGCTGGTGGTGATGCATGCTGAGGTGACATGAGCAGGAAGCTCTCAACGTGACCTGTACAGTGAATTATAGGACAGCTAGGGTGACACAGTGCTAATAACTAAAAAAAAATAATAATTTTGAAAGAAGTGGGTAGATGGATGGGTAGACAAACAGACAGACAGATAGACAGATAGACATGATAGATAGGTAGATGATAGATAGATAGACAGCTAGACAGACAGATGATAAGTAGATAAATAAGTAGCTAGTTAGAAATATAGATATAGATAGAGAAATTTAGATGTTTGTTCATGATGATTTATGTACTTACTGGATGCTTACTGAAATAAATTTCATTTATTTATAATCTACAGTTATGTTTTCTTCCATAAAAATGACAGGTGCTACTCCCTGATTATTCAGAGTGTACAAGGCGTCCTTCTAAGTGAAGTCTATTCACTCCCATTCAATTCACCTAATCAATCCCATAAAACTGGCCCTCTGACTAGCCTAATTATTGAATGAGTCACATAAAACTTAGAGACATAAAGAGGTTGATTGAGTTTCACAGTTAGTACTGAACAGAAGGAGATATGAACTCACATTTTCTGATTCTAGATTCTCTAAACCTCAGCATCCTTGAACCTCAATCTCAGGCACACAAGAGCCTTCAGCACTTACCTGTCAAGTGAGTAAATCCTTAGAACCACCTTGATCAGGATTAAACGCCAATAAACACAGATTGTATAAAGACTTTATACTAGCTACTGGGTTTCAACTTGAAGAAACCATTACTGGTTCATTTATGATAGCATCCACATTAGACATTAGAAATAATCATTCGGTGGCAGACCCACACCTAGCACATGCCTTTAAGTTAAATCATGTCATGGCTATTACTGTATCAACTATGATGACTCAAACATTCTTTTGGCTTAGAGACAGAAGGGTGTGTGTGTGTGTGTGTGTGTGTGTGTGTGTGTGTGTTTGGAAATTGGAAGAAAGGGATTTCATTTTTTAAAGGAATTGAAGGAAAACTGAAAAGGGAAAAGATTCAAGAGGAAATAAAATAGTCTATAAAATTCTGGACCTAGAAGTGATTAAATAAGTTTCCCCCTTGGGTGTTAAAGGTGATCTTCCATGGGCCAGCACAGTCGAGCAGAAGGTAAAAGCATTTGCCACCAGGCTTGGTAAACTGAATTAAATCCCTGGGACCCACATATTAGAGGAAAATAGCAGATTTTCACAAGTTGTGCTCTGACGTCCCCATGTGAAACATGGTACACACCCTTCCATCGACAGACATGTAATACAAATGTGTTTTAAATTAATACTCATTGCCAGAGCAAAGGTCAATCACAGGTCACATCACAGAGTGGTGCCTATCACAGGAAACTTCAGGCTGTGCTCTCAGATACCCAAGATCATGGTTAAGGGCTGCTTCGGCTTTGAAACAAGCTCCTCCCGTGCTCAGAGTCCATCTCTTTCACCATATGACTTTGATGGAACATGGTGCCACTCCCTCTCGTGAGACTGTACCTGAAAAGAACTGAGCAGAGAACCAGATCATACACAACAAGGCAGTGGGTGGACTTATCATTGTGGGTGTGTACTACTACAGCCTGTTAAAGACTTTTTGGAAAGGGTCTCTTGTGGAAGGTATCTGAGAGAGACTTGGTGCAAAGTACACTTTTGATACCCGCAGAAACAAGCAGAAAGAGACCTAAGAAGCCTAAAACCAAGAAAAGAGTTTTCTTAGCTAGGTCTCCTGTGTAAACCAATCCAGGAAAATCAAACAAGTGAAAATAGCCTAGACCTGGAGAGGGGACAATTTCCAGGTCTCAACTTTATAATAGAATCTGTTTCATGCTCATCACACGTACCTATAAATTGTCACTAAAGACTGTGGTTTTTATCTCGTCCAAGTTTGTTTGTAGAAGAACTAGAGCTAACAAATCCTTCCGGTTGTTTATTCAACTGGAGAAACTTCTGAAATGTCTAGTTTCTCTAGCCAGGGGTCTGTGAGAGAATGGAAAAACCAGCTTAGCTTATTTCTAACTGAGAGTAAGACAAGAACATACTCCCAGGAGAAAGGTCATCTGAAGGAAACCACTGAACAGGACACACGTCAGAGGGAAGAGTCGATTTTTAAATATCACCCTTCCTTCTGATTCCTGTGTTTAATCGATCAACATGTCCTTTCCTTCTCCCATCAAGAGAGAACTTGCCTCTTCTTGCCCCCTCCTCTCCACTTCTCCACTTTTAGAGAAATACTTAAAATATACCTTTTCTCTAGATGTCTCAGATCAGTTATCCGTTCAACAGTTAGACTGACCCAATCACACCTATGCTCATTCCTTTGCAGGGCCTGCTTAAAATGTCTAGCAGCAGACGTCTGAAATCTCCGATGGCCACACGGCCCCTTGTTCATACCACTCATTCCCCTTTTCAGTTCCACATGCCAGGTCAGTCCCTCTGAGATCCTTCCAAAAAGAATTCTCCTCTCCTCTTCTTCTTCTTTTCTTTATTATTTTTATTTCCTTCTCTGCTTTCTTGCGTGTTCTATGTTGTTCTCATTATGGACTGTTTTGTTTTGTTACATTTTTAAAATAGGGAATTGTACAAGGTTACCCTAAAACTCACTATGCATCCCAGGCTGGGGGGCTGTGCTGCATGGGTTGCCACCTCCCCCAGCTGTAAATTCAGCTCCTGGAAATCCAGTACCTTCTTGGGGCCCCACCTGCATTTTCACACATTCGGTATGCACATAGAGACACATACACACATAACACATGAATAGAAATATGCATAAATAAATGAGGAAGACATAAATAAAGACCATTAAATGTTTGTGCACACATTCCTTGCACATATAAAGATTAACATAGTGGTGGTTTATGAATATGAAAACAGTGATGATTTACTGACAAGAGAAAAGAGCTTGGTGAGGAAGTTAGTAGCTGCTGACTTATACGTGCTCTCTCTCTCTCTCTTCCTAGAAACCGATGGGCTATGTTTGGCAGAACTTGGGAGTCGTAACCTACTAGCTTACATCTCATTTCTCTTTGTTGTAAACATGCATTATTGCTGATTTCTATTAGCCCATTTAAATGATAGATTTGAAATAAGCAGACATAAATTCAGAAAATATTTATACTGTAAGAATTAGACCCACTGAGGTGCTAACAATGCTTTTCTTCCAAGAGGAAACTCAGAAAATGGGAGAGTCCTTTCCAGAAGTCCCCAGGTGTCTTGTGTTCCGGAAGCCATAATTCCTCTCTTCCCACCACAGGAAAATGCTGCTCTCAAGGGAAAGGAGCCAATTAAGCAGTTGCTTAAGGGTGAAGCCAAAATAATTCAGGACATTTTAATGGCGCCACTAGCTGCTTTTCCTGAAATCTAATGAGGATGTCACTGGGACGGAAACACAACAGATGCCACTGGTGTGTGTGTCGGGGGGCGGGGGTGGAATGAAAGACACGCACCCTGATTCAATTCAGCAGGCTAAAGGGGGATGGGGAAAGGACACTGCCATTTGATGCTTTAGAGACAAACTAAACAACATCCCTAAGGTCCTGGCAGGCTAGATAAACTATATACACCCTGAGCTACTGCCCCCACAGAACCAAATCCATAGCTTTCTATCTCTTTTCACAAACTGGAGTCTCACGAGGCAGAGGGACTTTGACCCATTTCTGCTTGGTGGAATATTCTTTACCTACGGGATTCCCTATTTCCTGAGTTCTAGAAAATCAAGCTCCGCCCATGCTCTGTGTGTCGGGGTGAGAGGAGATCAGGATCTAAGTGGCAGGAAATATTCAGAATGTGGCCTAATAAAAAGCAGTATAAAACTTTCTAGAGTCTTCTGATGAGATGGGAAAGAAAATTAAAAATTTAAGCCTCTTAAAATGGAAATCTTGCCAGCATGCCTTGCAATTTGAAAACTCTTGCCTGTTAAAAGGGGGATGGGGGAGAAGGAACTAAGTATTGTTGAGAGGAACTTCAACAGTATGAAGAGTCCTAAGACAGGAATCAGGTCTTTGAAGTTCTGCTCCAAGTACAGTCGTGGATCAGTCTTCACTGCTACAAGTTCGAGGACGCTCTTCTCCTGGGGTTTATGGCCCTCATAAGGTTATTCTGAGTGCACCATGGTAATGACTCTAAAAATCTCTTGAAAGGCAAGAACGATTTCTAACTGCCTGCTGAAGTTATCTTAACCAATCAGGTCTCAACCTGAAATCGGGGAAGAAGAGCTACTTATATTAGAAGAAGCCTGTGTGTCGGGGCAACTCTGTCTCGTCCCAAAAGGCACATGCTCCTTTCTGTCACTAGAGTGAGCTGAAATTCCTGGGTAACAGGGTCACCGCCCCTGTCTCAGGGCGCACGTGTCTCAGCCAGGCATGAGTAAATGATGCCTTGTTTCCAAACATTGTCGTGCGCATGGCCCCACGGGTAGACAAACAGTAGGTGCTGCGTCAGCGTACCTCAAATCACCGACGGTCCATGAGCTCCTTCCGCTTCACACTGGCAGAATCTGCTGCTCCGTCGGATGGAGCCGATACCCCTCAGCATCGCACTGTGCATTCACAACCTTAAGTCGGCCAGCCTAGTGCTAGTGCACAGAAAGCTTAGATTGTTTCACTTAATTCCATATAATTGTATGTATCAAATACATACAACAGCATCCGGAGACTCTTAGCATAGCAATTGAAAAGCATCTGTCTTTCTTTCTCTTCCTCTTTACTATTTCACAAGGAAAGGTAGACCTTTGCTTCTAAGGTGAGCAGAAATTTCCATGAGGTGTTTCGTTTTGTTTCAGCGTTTGGAAAGCATTGTTTCCCGGCAAGCATTGCACTCTTATGTGATGAAAGAATCGTGAAGCCGAACAGGACTGTGTGTGGACAAACATTTGTTATTATGACTTCAAACAGATCAAAGGGACTTTTGGCATCTCTAACCCAGGTGGCTTGCAACTGCTCTCATGCTTAATGTATATACAAACAGAAAAATGTCCATTGTGCTGTGGTTTTAAGTTTCACCTATTCATTCAATGTCGAAATGACTTCAAAACTCCCACTCATTTAAAAATAAGTAAATCAATAAAACTCTGTAGTGAAATGACAGGTCTATATGGCATGGTTCTTTATCGTTTCTTAGTTAATTTAAGCTTTTAAGATAGAAAGTTCTAGAAATATATTCAATTAGTTGTCAATTAAGTGAAATGAAGAAAGGCCAAAGATTTTGGATACGTTTTACATTGTGATATATTAGCATTTTTCCTGGTTGATAACAATTAAAAGCAAGTTGGGGAATTAATAACCAGTAAGCATTGTTTTAAGTATTCTTCATGTGTTGATTCAGAGTTTGCATTTGTTACTTAACTCAGCTTATAGATGAGAAAACTAAGGAGCAAGATTAGATGAGAATTTGCTAGAAGTCACATAGCAGAGAGCAGCCTGACACTGTAGTCTAAACTCTAAACTCAACCTCTACCATATGTCATTTCACAGCCTGTACTAATCACTAAGAATTGCTTTTGTGTTATTTTATTTTCATGTGTGTGTGTGTGTGTGTGTGTGTGTGTGAGAGAGAGAGAGAGAGAGAGAGAGAGAGAGAGAGAGACAGAGAGAGAGAGACAGGGGCAGGGGGGCGGAAGGTGGGAGAGGGAGGGAGGGAAGAAGGGAGGGAGGGAGAACATATGTAAGGCCAGAAGAGGGTCTTGGAGATAGATTTACAGTATTTATCAGACCCCTTGACCCTAGAGTTACAGGCACGTGAGATGCCCAGTGTAGGTGCTGGGATCTGAATTCTGCTCTTCATGGTAGAACAGTGAGTGATCTTTACCATCAAGCCATCTTTCTACTTCAGGTTAAAAATCTCATGCATCCCAGGTTGGTCTCGGTCTTCATATGTGCTAAGCCCAATCTCTACCACTGAGATAACAGGCTGATACACCAGCCTGACAACAAGGTTTTGTTTTGTTTTGCAGAAACACTTTACCATCAATAGCTCCCTAAGTATAGCTTACAGACATTAAATAATAGCCACAAACCCAGACACTTGTTTATCATGGAATACAAGCTACCCTCTTGTTGTTAAAAGACATTCTGTATACCCTACAGGTTTAATGTTCAAGCTTGGTGTGCAGTCTTCCCACCCACACAATAGCCCTTCTGCTTCCATCTACAGCTGAGGCTTCCTGGTCCATGTTCTTTGCTATCCATGGAGTTCCTTTTTATGGAAATGATGGTGATGATGTCAGCTGCCTATCAGTGAGTTTGGCTGAGATGCTGAAAAGAATGCCCATCTGTGGTGGTGGGGGGGGGGTATTTACAGAGAAGAGAGGCTCACAGGGTGGGATGCAGTATGGGGAGAGGGAGAGTAGAGGGGAATAGCACACCAATAACCACCCATGCACTTGATGTCCATGCAGAACCTCCGTGTGCGACTTCATTGAAAGACAGGCCTTTGTTGGTTTGAGATAAGGCCATTTTGGATCTGAGTGGGTCCTAAATACAATAAAAGGACCCACAAATGATAGAGAATAGTATACACAGAGACATTCAGGGAGAAGCCGTGTGTTAAGGAGATTGTGATAGAGGCCAGGAGTGCTGGGAACCAGCAGAAGCCAAAGAGAGACAGAAAGTGTTCTTCATCAGAGATTTCGGCCTCTTCAGCTGGGGGTGAAAACGCTGATGATATTTCAGCTCCCTGGGTCTTGAAGTTTGTTACCTCAGCGTTAGGAAACCAATAGGAGTGATCTTTGGGCAGCTCCATGTCTCCTCCCTTATGTGTGGACCACAACATGGACTCCTCTTTCTCTAATTCACTCTTCTGCCCTAGGAAGAAACTATTTCAGGTAAGAGAAGAGTTCTTTCCCGTTCCCACTTTGTAGCATGTGGATTCCAGTCACAGTCCGAAAGCAAGCAAAGCAAAGAAACAGGTTGTTGACCCAGAGAGTCAATGTTCCATTGTGGTGAAAGCAGAATAGAGCTGGAGATGTGGCAGAGGTTAAGAACCTGCCACACCCACATCAGTCGTCTCTCTCCTGTCTGTGACTCCTACTCTGAGGATCCAAGGCCCCTCTCTTGTCTCCTAGAGTCTCTGCACTCAGGAGTACACACTCATATGTCATTAAAAATAAAAACAATTCTTTAAAAAAATAACAGTAGCAGGAGAGTTTTCTTCTTTTTCTTTTTTTTCTTTTGTTTGTTATTGTTGTTGTTGGTGGTGGTGGTGGTGGTTTTGTTTATTTGATTGCTTTTTGCCACAGGCTGACTGTGTGGCCTTGAAGGGTTAAGTATGACTGAAGTTTTTAAGACTTCCATAGCTTCAAGGTGATCTGATTGTCTAACAAATTTTTGAGATTCCTTAACTAGGGAGAATATTTAGCAAACAATAGCCTTAAGACCAAAGAAAAATGTACTTGTTGGTTTTGTGTCAACTTGACACAAGCTGGAGTTATTACAGAGAAAGGAGCCTCAGTTGGGGAAATGCCACTATGAAATCCAGCTGTAAGGCGTTTTCTCAACTAGTGATCAAGGGGGGAGGCCCAGCCCATTATGGGTGGTGCCATCCCTGGGCTGGTAGACCTGGGTTCTATAAGAAAGCAGGCTGAACAAGCCATGGGAAGCAAGCCAGTAAGTGACATCCCTCCATGGCCTCTGCATCAGCTCCTGCTTCCTGACCTGCTTGGGTTCCAGTCCTGACTTCCTCTGGTGATGAACAGCGATATGAAAGTGTAAGCTGAATAAACCCTTTCCTTCCCAACTTGCTTCTTGGTCATGATGTTTGTGCAAGAATAGAAACCCTGACTAAGACAAAAAAATAACTCAGGATAATGTGAAAACCCTGTGAATTCTAAGTTCCTTCCAAGGATAAGTACCCTTAGGCTTTGAATCCAGGTTATCAAGGGCTTTGACTGTGATGTAATACTGTGTCTGCAGCTGCCTATTTTGTAGAACAGATGCACTCCATGAGCCTAGACAAAAGAACTTTCTTTTAAATGCACAAGTTTTGTTACCTTGTTAGATAGAGTCCAGTCACTTAGCATCTCAGCAAGAAGAAAGAAAGAAAGAAAGAAAGAAAGAAAGAAAGAAAGAAAGAAAGAAAGAAAGAAAGAAAGAAAGAAAGAAAGAAAGAAAGAAAGAAAAAGGAAGAAAGAAGAAAGGAAGGAAGGAAGGAAGGAAGAGAAAGAAAGAAAAAGGAAGGAAGGAAGGAAGGAAGGAAGAAAGAAAGAAAGAAAGGAAGGAAGGAAGGAAGGAAGAAAGAAGGAAAGGAAGGAAGGAAGGAAGGAAGGAGGAAGGAAGGAAGGGAGGAAGGAAGGAAGAAAACCAACACTGTGTTTCACTATTATTTATCCATAAGAGCACATAGCCACTTGCTACAGAAAATCCTCCAGCAAATCACATGCAAAAAGTCTCCACTTAGGAAGGCACATTGCCTCCTAGCCTGGAATCTGTTCCCCACAGCATGATGGACTTTACCCACTCACCTTGCATGTACTCAACTCAAGGTTACAAAAAATATTTAATTATAAAATATAATCTTTCAATCTTTAGATCGCTTATCAAAGTCTTGAGGGGGAAACTCACCCTGACTGTTCAAAACGTCCTCAATTTAGCTTGAACTCATTAGCAATGTGGAGGAAAACAAGGTTAGCAAGAATTACCTTAGGTGCTGGTTGTGTTAAAGTCTTTCTCTTACTTCATCCAAGCCCCTGTTGACTTTTGTGTTACCACACTGCTATTCCTCTTTCACCTAAGTCCCTCTATACACAGCAACTGGTGAGAGGAACGTTTGTTTTATTTATATCTTCTTAAAGTTTAATTAGTTCATGTCTATTTATGTGCTCTACCTAAAGAATGGCTTGAAGCTATCAGCATATGATTTCTTTGTAGATACTCTTTTCCTGTCCTTTTCTGTTCAGTTAAAATCACCCATAAGAACCTGCTTAAGAATATTGATGTGATCCAGGTGTGTTTGTAATGCATGCCTTTAATCCTAGCCCTCAGGATGTAAAAACAGGGAATCTATAAATATGAGGTCAGGCTGGTCTACATAGCAACTTCTAGTGCTACATACAGAGTCTCTGTCTTCAAAAAGTATGCTAATGTTGGCAAATTCTTCCTGCAAACCTGAAGACTCTGGGAAAAAAATCACATGAGAATTTTTTTTTTTTTTTTGGTGTGTGTGTGTGTGTGTGTGTGTGAGAGAGAGAGAGAGAGAGAGAGAGAGAGAGAGAGAGAGAGAGAGATTGAGATTGAGATTGAGAGAGAGAGAGAGAGAGAGAGAGAGAGAGAGAGAGAGAGAGAGAGAGAGAGAATGCTAGGTTGTTAGCAGCTGATGAGGTGGGCCCCTTTAGGGGTAAACTCTTATAGCAATGCATCTTTAAAAGTGATGCTTCCTTTGGTTGTAGATAAATCTTTTTTGGAAAAGAAGCTAAACGCTCTGAGAACTACTGAAGCCCATCATATTTCTGACATGAATTAAGCATGTTGAGAAGCACTCCTTTTTGCTCTTTTTTTTTTTTAATCTTGAACAATGACCTTGACCTGAGTAGCCCATGTTTAAAATTGAGCGAGCTTAGGAGTATGCCCATCTCCAAAATGCTTTTTCATATAAATATGTAGTTTCCCCCACATAAAATCTCGAGGCCTGTTTATATTCTCAGACCATCTTGCTTTAAAAATTATTTTCCAGGATTTCTCAACAAGCAGCAGGCAATACAGCTTTTTTCCTTTTGTTTTTTGGCTGTCCTTGGAAGAATCTTTTTTTTTTTTTTTTTTTTTTTTTTTTTTTTTTTAAGAAAAGAGATCAGTTATAACAAGAGTTCTGTGAGAGTTCAATTCATATTTAGAAATTAAAAACAGGCCAAACCTAGAGTTCTGTCACATTAAAATAAATGATGGAACAAAATCACCTGATAGCAAAACATGGCTAGTAAAAACTACCAATAATTCAAAGTGAAGTTGAGGAAGTGTGAGAAAAAGGCTTCCCTGTAAGGAGTGGGAAGGGTCTGACTGCCCATTGGAAAGTACCAACTCCAGGAAGGAGTGAACTGCCCTAGACTTTACCCTCTTGTGATTACTCTTCACGAGTTTTGCTGGGTATAGATATTTTTGTTTTGGGTGTCTATTTCCTCGTTTTGTTATTGCTGCTGCTGTTTGAGACAAGAAAGATCTAACTGTGTAGCTTGAGCTGTCTCGGCCTTCCTAAACCAAGATGATAGGAATGCTACCTAACACATCTGGTTTTCTTGGATACAACTATCAGGTAAATAAGGACAGCCAGACAAAACTCCTAGAAAATAGGCTGAGACCCTAGCCAGCTCTCTTGGGTCTCTCAAAATGTTCCAGTCATGTTACAGTAAGAAACAGCACACTTTTGGTGCAGTTCAAACCTTATTGAAGTTCAGAACAAAACCCAACTTGGGAAGACTCCTGTGGTTCTCAGGTCTAGATGCCAAAATGGGTTATTTAGCAGCCAGCAGCTCCTGGTGACTAATTCATCAGTGCTCTGAGATTTAGTTTTGAGGGTATAAATGAATGTCACTCTCTGAACTTGAGGAACACAGCTCACAAAAATATGAATCACTATGCTAATCCAGCATGAGGCTATGCGTGGTTGGGGCTGCAGTGTTTGTCCTGGACCCAAGGGAGAAAGCAATGGTATGTCTAAAGCAGGGTGTTTCAGAGACAGCATTAGCATGATGAATTATAACAGGGACACAAATGAGAAAACAGTGAAAGTGACCTTGAGTTCTCTGGCTCAGACTTTTTCCTGTCAGCTGGGAGTCAGGCTGATAAAGACCACTGTGACTGACATTACACTACTCTGTTTAATGAAAAGCATTAACAACTTGGTTGTACTTTGAAAAACACTAAGGCATGAGAATAAACAAAAGGGGAGTCCAGTGACTTCTTGCTAGAGATGTTTTCTCCCCTCCCCACTTCAATATTATCTCAGCCCTGACATTTTAATGCAATGTACTTGAGACGCCATCTGCTGAAATGTAAGGTTAAAGGTCAAATCCCCAGACAGATGGCAATGCCTTCCATCCTTAGGCAAAAGGAAAAGAGACACTGTGTTTACTCAGGGAGACAGTACCATCCTATAGGACAGAAAATGGAGACCAAACAAACGTCAAGGCAATGGCCAAGGTCATGACACAAATGAGGGATAAATTGTTCTAAGGCAGTTTGTTCTAGGGCAGAGGTTAGGTACAGTCCAGGAGTAAGAGCACAGCTTCCTCTGTCTGAGAAACTCTAAGCATGGTGCACTAATTAAAGCCCACAGTCTGACCAACAGTACAAGTGTCCCATGCAGGTAAATTTGCACATGACCTCTGACAGCAGGCTGAGGCCGCCTGGCCTAGGCTTCTCCATCAACACCTTAAGTTTGGCTATTAAATTTTTGTTGTTGTTGTTCTGATTTCAAAGTAGGAAAATGAGCGGATTAAATTGTATAACCAAGTTGAATATGGCTTTTCTAGTTTGCCATGTCCTCTGGATAACAACTTCTCCTTTGGATGGGGTAGTGGTAAATTAGCTGAACCACGTTGTGCCCCTGACAGGTTATACAAGTGCACTCACCCAAGAACTATCTGAATCAGCCAATGGAAGAGACACATAAGCATGTACATGCACACATGCATGTTAATTTTAAATATGCCTCAACTAGCTCAAAGGCAGAGCAGTTGTAACCCTCTCCGAAGCTTGCACACATTTGACTCCCATACTCCAGGCTTAACACCCTCTGATTCTATATTTTATCTTTGCTGCCCTGGCTCTTTCTGGGTGGCTCATTAGTCTTTGCTGCCCAAGACACTTCTGGGCAGCCCTTCTTGGGGCCACATTCCTTCTTGCCTACATTTTGAATGATTTTCTTTCTGCAGCTCTAACTCTGACCTGTCCCCCTCCAAATCATGGCAATTCCACCCTTTCTCTCTCCTAGATCCTAGCCTGTGCAAATCTAAAGATCCCACCTACCTGCCCAGCCATTGGTCACTGGCTGTTTATCGTGTAATCAAAAACCAATTGGGGACAAGGACCTTCAGTGTTTGAACATGCAGATCCAGAGTTTGGGGTTGGGGTGCAGACTAATTTCAAGCATTAAAACCAATCCTCAACAGGATGGAGTTTCTGTTGTAATACTGAAGCATCTTGGAGCATCTTGGGCAAGGTAAGCAGGCGGTCAGCCTTGGGTAATCAGTGATAACCCACCTGATACAAGGAACTTAAAAGTAGAAAGAATTTATTTTGGTTCAGAGATTTCTGACCATATTCACTCACACACTACTGTCAAGAGTGTATGGAGAAGTCAAAGTACTTTCATTGTGCTGTTGGAATGAGAAAAGAAAGGGAAAAAAAAAAAACAGATATTGTTTAGGGTGTATCTCTACCAACTTCCTTCCCTTCTGTCAGGTCCACCTCTGAAAGTCTCTACCTGCTCTCAGTAGAACAGTTTGAGTAAAAGCTCTACCTATAACCTTATGTGATTCTGATCCAAGACAGAACAGTACTCAAACTGTAACTAGACTGGTTCAAAATTAATTCTCTTCCTTTCTATTAAGTTCAAGTCTTTCTTTCAGGGAAATGCAAATCAGAGTTGCCAGACAAGCTGGAAGTAGCTACTGGTGTGGTTGGCTGAGAGTAAGAGAGAGCTTACCCTCTGGGGTTCCACTTTCAGTGAGGGACTGAGAATATTTAGGAGCATGACTGTTTTTGATGTGATGGGTTTAAGCCCACTTTCCAACCAATACAAAGTACCATTGCTAGTGTTGAGGGAATTGAGGGAAAGTCCAAAATTAGCCAACTTTAGTCCAAAATTAGTCCCGGAGTAGGCAACTTGTAGAGGCTGATGTCAAAGGTGCTGCTGTATTTAGAAAAGAGGAGTGATGCCTATCAGCTATGGAGGTTCTCAGAATGCTGTGCACTTTCATGGAAACATGACTTGGACTTTGAAAATCTCCAGATGTTAGGCATTGGGCTGCCTTCAGCTCCTAGGCAATTAAAGGTAATAGTCTCAATGAAGAACAGACTCTGATGTTTGGTCCTCGTCAGTTCCTTTGTGGTTGGAATCAAAGAAAATTCTATATAAGTGCATTTAAAGAGGGGGGAAAACCCAGATTGACAGCATCTAATCTGTTCTGCAATTAAATTATCCCCCATTGTCAAAAAAAGAGAGAGAAATGATCTACCTATAACTGCAGAAACTTGTCAGATCTTCAAGAGGTAGAAATCAGGAACCAAGAGAAGTCTACGGAGCTACAGGAGCCAAGTGGGCCAGGGCTTGTGTGAAAACTTTCATGCACAAGGAACTTTTAAGGTTTCCTCAAAGCAAAGACTTATTTTAACTAGTATTAGGCAACATTCCCATGAGTATGCAGCTCCTGCTGGCTTTCCAAACTATATGTTATTTATCTCCCCAGAACCTGTTGGCTCCAGGAAAAGCAGACTGCTCCTGAGCCAGAAAAGAATGAAAATAGACATCAGTTTAGGATGCTCATGGTTGGAAGGCCTTGGTGCAGAAGTCTGCCTTTTACATTGATGCTGAGTTACAAAGCAGTCAAGCATTTTCTTTTTATTAAAAAGGTAAAAGTCTCACCATTGCTTAAACTCTGCTTTTCTTGTATACCTAAGGATTCAGCCTGAAGCCAGACAGTTTCGGCCCATCATTGGATGAGAACGAAGGGTAGTTGGGGAAAAATCTAGAAAGGAGACGAGAAAGAGAAGAGGGAGAATCATGGTAGAGCAGGTGAAGGGGGATTTAGATTCAGGTGATCTTAATAGGTGATAGGTAGATATAAATATTTTCAAGGGTTTCTATAGGTCAATTTGTCTCATCTAGGTGAGCTACTTATATCTTTGTCCATTGTTTGTAAGCTTAATGTGTGGATATATTGTAGATTGAGAATTTAACATATAAATCTGTTTGATAAATTATTGATTGATGAGTCATGATTTTACTGGGCTGTGCAGGATGTGAGCAAAGTTTCCAGCTGGCAGGGAGACAGCTGGGAGAGGGTGGCTGGTGGACTGCATGGTAGAGAAACAGGCAGGCAGAGCAAATCTGGCTCCCTGCTGGAGCAGTGCAGAGTGAGAATGTGTGGAACTGGTAGCCACAGAGTCATTTTGGATTTTTAAAACATCAGCCTGCTGCTTGTACAAAGTTGATGGGGTAGTTTTTGTAAACAGAACATTGGCTTATACAAAAGTTAAGTGATCACTTAGCAACTATAGCCCTTCATTGATAACTTCTGTCAGCATGTGTTCAGGATGAATAAAACCTGATTCTTACCTGGATTTAAATCAAGATCTCTCCACCCTGCTATAGGGAGCTCATTGACACTTCTGAGACTTTTCTTTTTGGTTCTTTGTTTATTTGTGGTTCTACTGTACTTAATAGTTGAAAGCCAATCTGAGCTACAGAACTGGGATCTGAGCCCAGAGCACTCCCCTCAGAAAGAATTGCCTTGACTTGCATTGTTAAGGGAAAATTATAACATGGCTTTGGAAAGGAAGAGATCTTTAACAAAGGATGAGAAAGCCATCCTTGGATGAGCTCGAGCTACTTGTTTGCACACAAGGAAGACAAGACAGTTTTGTTGAACCCTGCTTCTAGGGGGATATGTGCAAGGTGGCATGTAGTAAGGCACACACTAATTTTTCTTGCAAAGGGATTGATTGTAAAACCCTATCTCCTATTCCATATCTAAGGAGATGATGGTCTATACCAGTGGTTCTTAATCTGTGAGTCACCATCCATTTGACAAACCTCTATCTCTAAAAATATCTATATTCTGATCCATAACTAGCAAAATTAAAGTTATGAAGTATCAATGAAAATAATTTTATAGTTAGGGGTTACCACAACATGAAAAACTGTATTAAAGAGTCACAGCATTAGGACAACTGAAACACACTGGTCTAGACCATGAATGAACCAGAAGGTGCCTTCTGCCTTGGCCAGATGAAGGTTTGGGGTCATCATTTATGCCTCCTTTTCTAGAACATCTTCATGAGGGCTTTCAGGCCAGAATGATCTTCCCAAAGTAGGAATTCATAGGCCCAACATACAATGGAGGAAGATAAATGATATTGTGTGAAAGCATGTGTGCACAAGCACACACACACACACACACAGAGAGAGAGAGAGAGAGAGAGAGAGAGAGAGAGAGAGAGAGAGAGAGAGAGAGAGGGAGAGGGAGAGGGAGAGAGAGAGAGAGAGGGAGAGAGAAAGAGAGAGAACTTTTTTATACACAGTAGTCATTTTCCTCTTTTCCTACCCCTGGTCCATACCTAAAACTGAAGATAGTTCTATGCTTCCCTTTCTCTATACATACGTACATACCTAGAGTAAGACTTAGTTTATAAATAGAGATAGTATAAAATTAACAATAATAAAATAGAACTATCTTAGTCATATACAACAATAAAAGTCATTTAAAACATGAATTATTTACTGTTGAATTTCCCATGCAAACTTTTTTTTGGAGTAGCCATTTTAATATCCATCAAAATAGACATTAAATAAAATGTGATCAAAAGAGATAAGAAGGATGCTTATTAATCTTCAAAAGAAAAATTGACACAGATGATACCTGAATTCTGAACATCAGTATATCAAATGCTAGGACTTTAATATTTGTAAATGAAGCATTACTAAAGCTTAATCACAAATCAAACCCACAAATTAATAGCAGGAAACTTCAACATCACCAATTCACCCATAACAGGTCATTGACAGACCAACTAAACAAAGAAATAATGAAAATATGAGAGTTTATGAATCAAAAGAAACCAACAGACATGCAGAGAACATATCACCATAAGAAATTATAAAATCTTTTAAGCACCTCAAAAACCTTTCTTCAAGTTTAACTGTCTACTCAGTCACAAAGAAAGCCTTAACTAATACAAGAACATTGAAATAACCCCCATGTATCCCAACAGACTTTCATTGACTTTAGTCAACTTAACATTGATATAAAGAATACAAACCCTACCCATGTTTTATTCTCGCATACAAATACCATAATGTGAAAATTTTACCACATTGACAAAATTTAGTGTTTCCCTACTGTACATTTTTCTCATGATTTTAAAATTGACTGATACATTCACAAGCTTTACCACATTGCTTAGTTTCATAAGGTTTCTCAAAGTATGTGTTCTTTATTCATTAGAAGATAGTTGTGCTGGGTAATGACTTTATCCTATGGGTTATATTCAGAGGATTATGTTCATGACGGTGAATAGTATAAAGATACACGAACTTCACTATATAATCTGATGGAAGATACAATAACATGCTTTTCATACAATATGAAGTTGTTTATGCTTTTGAAGATGATTGTAACATGTAACTGCTTTCCACCATTCAGAGGGTTTGTGTCCAGTATGTGTTGTATGAATTCAGAGATAAGGGTGCTGCAAAAAGGCAATCTCACATTTATTACATTTGGAGGGTTTCTCTACAGTGTGTGTTCTAATATGACACTAAAGGCGATTCAGTTAAGAATAGGCTTTATTTGGAAGGTTTCTCTCAAGTATGAAGTCTTCCACGCCTTTTCAGAGAACTTTGTCTTGTAAAGTCTTTATCACCCATGCAAACTTTTTAGCACAGTTCACAGTAGGTAACTGAGTCCATGAAAATAGTACTAGACAAGGGGTGGAGGCCAATGTATACTTAATAAGATATGTACTTAATAAAATGTGTATGGTTTTACATATTTTATTATCATGTAGAACTAAAAATATTTTCATATATATTCCAGAAAGCACGATGCCCATTAATGAACCCATGCCAACCAGCCTTAAACCTCTGCTATGTTCCCTTGTAACTCCACACTTGGACCCTGTAGTCAGTGTCTTTAATCTGTATATGAGATATAAACAGAATGTTTCAGAGAGGTGGGGAAGAGGTTGGGTTTGCACTAGTTGAGGAATCCCAGAAAATAGCTTGGACCGACTTCTGAAGTTGGGAAGCCCTGAATGAGCAAAACTAAGCAAAAGTAAGTGTTGCAACCAAAAGAGGAAGACAGGGATTGTCTCAACTGCATCTCACCCCAAAGAGGCCCAGGAGGCAGCCAGAGAAAAACTAGAGCCCAGCAGAAACAGAGGGGTGTTGAGACTATTGAGAGAGACTAAGACATTTAAAAAAGCTTTGAGAAATCAAAATAAAAGTGTTTATTTCAAAAAAACATAAACATTGGAGAGGTGTTTGAATGGTTAAAGCACTGTGTGCTCTTCCAGAAGACCCAGGTTTGATTCCCAGTGCTCAAATGGCAACTCACAACTGCTAAAACTCTGATTCTAGGGGATCTAAGGCTCCCCAGGTTCTCTACAGGCACTCCAAAGAATTAAGCTATGCAGGTAAAACACCTGCATACACAGATGAATAATTAGATTAAACACTAATATAATTATTGGACATTCATTTTGTCAAAGTCTATGGTCATAATAAAGAATCACCCCAGAAGCCTTGAAGAAATGCACAGATTAAACACTACCATCGACTAAATTTATGACAGAACAAAGCAACTTGAAAACAGACCCAGAAAAGGCCCAGAAGAAGAAAACGACTATGGGGGAAAGAGTTAATATTTAAATGAATAATGGAGAAAAGTAAAGTAAGACACCTTCCTCCCTGAAGAGAGACTCCAGCCAGTAGACTACAAGGGCTCAGCAAGCTCCATGCAGGACTAAGGGAAGCATGACACAGCTCCTAGACAGAGCGTGCTGGCAGATGAATTCTCCCAACTTTAACCTGACTCCTTCTTAGGATGAGGTCCAAGGATTTCACACTTCAGGACCATGACACTTGGTAAAAATTCACATTACAGAAGTAAAATCATATCTGTAGCTACGTCTGAGCAAATGCAGATCCAGGTCAAAGGCGGACAGACACAAAGCTTTGCTTGAAGGATTTAAAAGCGTCCACCACTAAGGAGAGCTGCTTCCTCCAACAAGGCAATGTTCTTCCTCGGGGAAAAGCTGCTGGCTCTTCCCCAACACACACACATGCATACATGCACACACACGAACTTTAGAATGCAAGGGCAGGGGCAGAGGAGGAACGAGAGAAAGGGGACAGAGAGAACAACAACCGCTCTAAGCAATGTTGGTCTATTTGGGGAAGACAGATGGGCCGGTATAAACAGCTTCATAGCTTTTTAATTTTTTTTAATGTTCCAACCTTGACTTTGAACTTTGGAAATTAGCAGGAAAACATATTATCTAACATAACCACTTTCTTCCTATTATGTGCTTCATATCCCACAGAACACAAAGCCAGACAAGAGTTCTGCATCTCCAGTCTGTTCCCAGAGAAGGAAGAAAATATCACACATCTTTAGTAAGAGGCTTAACAGAAGTGAATTCACGGAGACCATCTGTATTTAGAAATAACTACTGCATCTTACCAATGCCTTTAATAAGGTGTCACCTACAATCAAATGCACCCATTTGAAATTTGACCTGTGAACTGGTACTACACTCTTAAATGAAGAGTACCCCTTCACTACCCTGCAACATTCCTTGGTCCTTTGGCAGTCCACTCTTCCTTCAGTCTCTAGGACCAGGCAGGTAATAGCTGGCATGCTGCTTTCTGTCACTACAAATGAAACAGCATTTTTTCCCCATTAAAACAAACTTATACAGTATGTGAATTTCCTCTGGATGCAGTAACAAATCAGAACTCACGGCCTGGACTTAAAACCTAGAAATGGATTTTTTTTGAGGCTATCAGTCTGCGACCAAGGACTAGACAGGATCACACTCCAAATCAAGGTTTAAAGCTTCTGTGTCCTCTCCAACATCAGACGGCTCCAGGTTTCTTGGCTTGTCGCAATGGCGTTCAGGTTTCTGCGACTGTCTTCTTCACATGGACTCGTCAGTATGCCTGTGTTCTTTCTCTTATGAACTTATCAGTCAACTTAAGGTCCATCCTCAACACCAGAAAATGTTGTCTTGGTACATTTTAACTTCGTATGTCTGAAAAGACCCTGTTTCCCAGTAAGTCCTCATGTATGAGATGCTTAGTCTTGAACATGGCTTTACATGGCTATGCCATCAAGTTGAAAACTACAGATGGGTACCGTGACCCTTTTTAGATTATATACCAGGCATGTGTGCAATCCAGCACTCTCTGGCTGGAGGAGAGAGGATCTGGAGTTCAAGGCTATCCTCAACTACATCACAAGTTGAGACCATCTCGAGTTATATAGACTCTGACTCAAAACAAAAAAAAAAAAAAAAGAAAAGAAAAGAAATGAGTTTTTGCAAGTTACAAGTCACCCCCTGATGAATCGTGTATGCACAGGCTTACATGTGGGCATTCTTTGTCATGTTCAGTGGGTTGCACCCAAGTGTACATCTAAATTTACATAATGTAGAAGAAACTTCCCATGCTGTTATCTGCATTCACCTCCCCAGCACAAGGACAAAGTGTTCTCCTTACAAAGGGTTTGGGTCACACTCACCCGTAGTCTCAGTACTCTGGGAGCTTAGGAAGGAGAATGATGAGTCTAAAGGTTAACACGGGTTACATGGTGAGTTCTGGCCCATAGTGTTGGCTGCTTTGACTGTCTCAAGAAAACAACAAAAGTGTTCTGATTGTGTTTCATCTTCTTCAAAACTTGGTCTTTATGTAGTTTTTACTATACACATGGTTTCAGTGAGTGTGTAATGAATTATATCCCCTCATAGATTATGCTTAGTTTCCTGAGTAATGATGACACTAGTCAGATTACAGTTACTGCTGTATTTTACTTGGTAAAGTACTTCTTTAAATATTTTGCTCACTTGAATCAGGCAATACCTTTTGTCTTATTAAAGGCAATACTTTCTGAGGCTGATTGCTTGCTTAACAAATATGAACAAAGCTATTCGTAATTTGGTGTTTAAGAAGATGTGCTAAGTAACAAGCAGGAATTCTGCCGTGAACAGGACTAGTGATGTCATGAAGAGGAAAATTTTGCCCGGGGACCAGGAGAGCAAATGTCTAGCCACTCTTCTGCCATTTACCCTTTACAGCCCATAGTAAATTATATAGATCCCTGAGCCTCCATCTCCTCATTTACAAAATGAAGGGATTACACTGAAACCACTGAACCTCCAAGTGTAGAAGTATAGGCAGTTCTTTGTAATAATGCTTAAAGCTCTGATAGATTTTTCAAAATATGGCATATTTCAAATATGTTTTAAAACTTTACTCGTGATGTTCATGAATTCTGATGAAAAAAAAAAACACTGAAGAACAATGAAAGAATTATCATCATAGAACTAAAGATGGCAACACGCTTAGAGGATCCTTAAACGAATATTCCCTAACAACCAGCTCCGTATCAATTGCGAACATCACTCATAGCATCTCTCAGTGCCTGTGATGCTCATGAAACTGACTGCACAAGTCACACCATATTCTAGACAATGCCTCAATCAGCAGCAGCAGCAACAGGGGAGTAGATGAATATGTAAGATAAATGTACACTTGATATTTCTATTTCCATAAGATTTTCCCTCCAGCAACTTCTCTGCGTTCTTTCACTAATGCTATCGACTTTTAAAAGACTTTATTAGAGTGTTCTCTTAAAAGGAAAAATGTTTACACCCAGTTGAGCTCATAAATGACTAGGAAGTTAATCCTATCAAGTACCTCCTAGGGCCATAAGTAAATTACTTTTCTAAAAGCAACAGAAAGTGTCCATGAGATAAACTTGCTTCCAGTTTACTTTTGTCACAAAGGTAATGACATCAAGAGATAATGTGAGGCTCAGGGTTGTATCTCTTCCTAGGGGTGATGGTTGAAACAAACAAAACTGGCCTGATTGAGCCCATAATTTTGATATCAAGACAAAATTATACTATTTTAGACTAAACACCCCTCAGATTTCATTGGCCCAGACTGTCATCTTCAGAACTGGCCAATGGAAAAACAGCATTAAATATGGACACAAATGAAGCAGATGACATAATAAATATTGTTTTGGATCAGTTTGTCAGGAATTCATCCTATAACCATGGCCAATATCCGTCAATATCTTTTACTTCTTGTAGAATGTTCGGCACCTGAATTGGGAGTCTTTAAATCCCAAAGGCAGAATTTGGTCTTGGTCATTATATCAGGTTCAAAAAACCATAGGTTCCAGATACAGGTTGAGCTCCAGGTTGTTAGAGCAGAAGTGCTAAGAGTCACTCAGAAAAACTGCCCCCGAAGATCTGAGTTTCATCTTCTCTGGTTTGGTTAGAGGGTCAACATCTACCTCGAGGTATTGCTTCTTCCCTGTCACCACAAGCCTTGTTTCTTCTAACATTTTATTACAAGATGTTTTAAATACACAAGAACACAGGAGGAGTAAGATTTCACCCTGAACATTATTATATTACTTTCCTGGTTTCTTACAGATCTACCACCTATCTTTCTGTGGAATCTTGGGTTGAGGTGCATGTCTTTATGCATGTTTTAGAGTAAATTATAACCAGAATTCTATAATCCTCACATTTAACCCTTTTTCCTTGTGCCACATTTTTCTATAAACAAGGTCATTCCCCTCCAGAAGTAATTTTGAAATGATTTTACATAATATTGCAGGAAGAAAGCCTACCTAAAGCAATAAAGTCTATCATCTTGCTATACATTTTCTTTCTTTTCATATAGAAGGGTGAAATTTCCCCTAGATGGACATTTAAATTTATTTTTCAAAACCTAGACAGCCGAATGACCTTCCAAATAAAAGAGTCTCCAGTCTGTCCTTGATACCAAAGATCTATTTATAGAGCTAGGACATTCCTTGTCAAATATAGCATTCTGATTCGTTTTTATTGTTCCCTCTGCTGGATACTCTCCATAACACTTCATCTCCAGATTCAGACATGTACCTAGAGTGCTAGAAAGACTTTGAAAGGTTACTTAGGAATTCTACTTAAAGAAATACATCTCTGTTCCCTTCTAAAACACTCCAGTAGAGAAGTAGGGACATCAAAAAATAAAAATAAGTCAGGAGGAGAGAGAGTAAGATGAAGGGCAGAAGCAGACAGCACATACCGATAAGTTTGGGAGAATTAGAAATGGACAGGAATGTATAGCAGTGAATAGGCAGGGGGCTGGGGTAGCCAGCCAGGGAAGTGTGAGTCCAGCAGGCCTTACTGCCCACACAGAGAGGCAGCAGCAAGAACAGAGTCCTGCAGCCTTACAAAGCCCAGGAAAAACTCAGAACTTGAAGGCTGCTTGATTACCTTTGGGTCACTGAGATTGAATATTTGACAAAAGTGGCAGAACCATTCACTGACATGCTAACAAGACGGCATGACAAAGTTCCAGCTCTGATAGAGAGGTCCCTAGCCCACACTGTCTTCGGATAAAATTATCTACAATTGCTCTTTGTGTTCCTTACTTGCCTTAGTTTTGCCTTCTTAATAATAAAAGCACCCGTGGTCTGAGATGGTCTGAGGAAGAGAAATGGACATTCCACTAATCCTGTTACATCCTGCTACATCCTGCTACATCCTGCTACATCCTGCTCCATCCTGCTACATTCTGCTACAAGCTGCTACTTTGTTCTGCATCCTCTTATAACCACCCTACTCAGGCCTCATCCTCTTCACAGTACAAAAGCAAACATGGAAATGTTTAGTTTTGCTCACAGCTTCAGGGCATTTCAGTCCATTGCAACCAGGAATATGGTTTATATACCCTCACATACACATGTTCACATACCACACTCACACTCATACATAAAACCAATCAATAAATAATTAATTCAATAAATTTCAAAAATATCTATCATTAATATAGTCAGGAGCCATGAGGGACATTTTTCTAATTCCCTGGTCTCAGGAAACAGAAGCAAAAACATTGAGCAGAAACATTGAGGATGATGAGGCCATGCCTCATTAAAAAAAAAAAAACAGAAATATTTGCATATACAATACATGTGTTCTACTGTTTATATTTGTGGTCACATAGGTAAAAGAAAAGAGCATACCCATATTAAAAGGAAAAGGAGGCCCAGCAAAGAGGGCAATCATGACTAAGGAAAACAATATAGGAAATTACAAATATAATGGAACCATTGAAATATAAGGCAAAAATGTCAGAAGTAGGACAAAACCAACTTATAGGTAACAGCAGGAAATAGATAATGCTAGAGATTCTATAAAGAAAATCTGATCACATAATATCAGGGTGCAAGAACGTCCTGGCTTGAGCTCTCTTTGTGGAAAAGAAAATCATAAATCCATAAAGAGCAATCCTGGAAAGAAAATCATCAAAAACATAGGGTGCAACTGCTCCGAGTTTCAGTCCCGTAGTCTCAAGAGAATCTGAGGACACAAAATGTACAAGGAAATCAACAGAAAATATGCTATCGTTTGACAGGAAATGCCCCCATGTGTTCCAAGGTTGAGGCCTTGGCTGGTGGTGATACAGGCCTGGCTGAAAGAAATAGGTCACTAGGGCAAGTCTGGAAAAGATGTGCCTTATCCAGTCTCTTCCTGTCACTCCTACTTCCTGTCTGAGAACTGAGCTGCTCTGCCTGGTCAGGCTCTTCCTGCCACGCCATAGTGTTCCAGCTCAGCCTGAGCGTATACATAGTGGAGCAAAGCGATCATGGGCCTACATCCCAGAGCCATGAGTTACAATCAATCTTTCCTTCTTCAGACTGCTGTTCTTTGGTATTGTGTCACAGTGAATAAAGTCTCACACAGGGAAGACCCAATCCAAGGGCAGTATTAGAACGTTTCAGTTCTCTTCAGAAAATGGGAAGAAGAGGGAGCTTTGTACTGTATTGTATGGTATGTATTGCATTGTTTGTTTGTTTTAATTTTTTCGCTCATATATTACATCCCAACTGCAGTTACCCCTTCATCCCTTTCCCCAAGGCCCACCTAGCACCTCTCCCCAGATGAACCCACATCACTTCCTCCCCTCAGAAAGAGCACACCTCCCAAAGACATCAACCACACAGCACAACAAGCTACAATAAGGGCTGGCACATACCATCGTGTCGAGGTTGGATGAGGCAACTGAGTAGGAAGCCAAAGGTCCCACAAGTAAGTAAAAGAGTCAAGGATAGCCCACTCCCACTGTTATTATTTCCACAAGAACTCAGCCATAACATACGTACAGAGAATCTAGGTCAGTGTCCTACAGGTATCCCTGGTCCCTCTGGTTCCTCCAAGCACCCTCCTCCTCCACAGGACCCCCTGAGCTCTGGCTAATGTTTGACGGTGGGACTCTGCATCTGTTCTTAGCAGTTAAAGACACTCTGGTCTCTCTGATGGTGAGTCTGCTAGGCTTCTGTCCCAGCACATTCTGCAGCAGGACAAACTGTAGGTAGAAGGTTTGGTGGCTGGGTTCCACTTGAGGCCTTTCCTGGTTACAGAAGATGAGCAAGCTCCCTGTGCCTCATCACCAGGAACCTTTGCTAGCTTACTCTCATTCCATTCTTACAGATTCCTGTTGTGCTAGCCTCCAAAATGCTGTCCAACTTCAGTCATTCCTAGTTTTTTTTTTCTCCCTTTCTCCTAACACCCACTGAATTTCTCCTGTTTCCAGCCCTACTGCCCCTGGACAACCTGTAAAATCTATTCTAGTTCCCTTGAATCCTATTACAGATGGTTGTGAGCCACCATGTGTTTGCTGGAAATTAAACTCAGGACCTCTGGAAGAGCATTCAGTCCTCTTAACTGCTGAGTCATCTCTCCAGTCCTCATTTTACTTTCTGAGACAGCATCTCACTGTGTAGCCATGGCTACCCCGATTCTTAATAAATCATAAAGGCTGGCCTTGAACTCATGAGGATCTTATTGCCTCCGCTTCCTGGGTGCTAGAATTAAAGGAAATTTCCATCATACCAAGCAATTTATTTATTTTATTTCTATACATATTTTTCCTGTCACGTGCATACCTGATGCTCACACAGGTTAAACGAGGGCATCTGTTATATTTTAATGAGATATTCCCAGTATTCTTAGGCATCAGAATTCATCATTCACAGTTGGTAATAAAGTTTGCGAAGGTTTAGAAGGTGTGGTTATGCTGAAGGGAGTGTGTCTCTGCTGGCAGGCCTTGAGTGTTCAAAGACTCCCACCATTTCTAATTCACTCTTTGCCTTCTTTTTAAGGTACAAGATGTAAGTTCTTGGCTTTCTGCCCCAACTACCATTCCTCAGCTCTACCACTATGGAGTCACTCCTTCAAGAACCATAAAGGTAAGTAATCACAAAGGTAACTGGATCACAATGAACTGGCATCGCAGACAGTTGTGAGCTGTCATGTGGTCCGTAGAAACAGAACACAGGTCACTGGGAAGAATAGTTGAACCATCTCTCCCAGCCCAACCTGGTCTAGTTCTATGAAGGACTAAGACCATGGAGCTAAACAAAAGCAATAAGGTTGGACAATACCATGACAGGACTGCATTAAATTGACTGTACCATTTTTCCTTTGCCATGACTCTGGGTTAACTGTAAAGAGAGGTGCAACAGCAGCTCAGCAAGGTCTATCTCAAGTTTTCCACGGTCCATCCTTGCTCTGCCTCAATCCCTCCCTGCCTGGGGAAGTGTGTGAAATCGGTGATGTCTCTGTGTTGAATAAGCAAAGGGAGAAATAAGAACATCAGGATAGAGAGAGAAAGACTTTCCTTTTTTGCTCTCAATTAGAAGGGTGGGGGTGTTGAGATGTGAAATCGTGTTTCTATTTTGGGCCCAGTGGCTTATTTAGTCTGAGTGGGCTAATTTACTGTTGTAAATCCTGGCTCATCGTGCACAGAGAAGGGAATTCTAAAATCTTTGCCTTTGTCAGTTTGGGGATCACCTTAGGCTGGATGTGGTATGTGCCATGTCACCTCCACTTTTCAGGAGCCTTCCTTGCCTTGAGATGTTGACCTTGCAGATCCCTCGTAGCTTCTGCTGGTGGCTTTCTTCCTCCTGCAATTCTTCTGTCATCTGAGTCGTTCGTGTGTTTCTCTACTTGTGAAATTCATCATATTTCCCAGTAAATGCTTTAGTTTTTAGACAGCAACAACAACAACAACAACAACAACAACAACAAAGGGCAACCAATGTTTTCACACTTCCTATGTGCTCAACAACACCCAGGGAACTCACAGGATTTCCTTTAACTCACCAATTGCGTTCACAGTAATTTCAGCACAGGAGAGGCAGGACACTCAAAGACAGACAGGATGGAGACCAACACCACAGATGCTCATTGACCGCATCTGATATAAGCATGTTCTAGAGCCTAAGGTTTATATTATATTATTAGTGTGAGGGTCATTCCTGTGCCTTGGCACACATGTGGAAGTCAGAGGATACCTCGTGTAAGCATCTTCTCTCTTACCAGTGAACCCCAAGGATTGAACTCCGGTTGTGACAACTGGAGGCAGGTGTCTTTACCCACTGATCCCTCTTGTCTGTCCTATTTCTAAATTTCAGACCTTTATGAATCTCCACTGAAAATAATTTACACTCACAACATCTTTTCTCCATAATTTTCAAACAGCTCCCAGGAAACTACCTGAGTTACTGAATACCACATGATCTGCTTCTGAGAAAGCACATCTTAATTTGGGTCTGGAGTATCCATTTTGATTGTACTATTGACCCACCTGTGCCCCTGCCACCACCACTAATGCACTGGTATCTGCAAGTACAGGTTAGAACTGCTTGCACTGAAGGAGGCAATGCTGGCTGGGGATCCTAATGGGGTTCCTGGAGGGGTTCTGGTGGGGTTCTGGTGGGGTTCCTGGTGGTGATCCTAGTGGGGTTCCTGGTGGGCTTAAAGATACTATGTCAGCAGCAATTGTCCTCTGCTTCTCCGTGTTTCTGGGCACGCACAGTGGGAAAAACAATTTGCTGCAAATTGCAAAGAAGGTTGTCACCAGAATGTGACCACACAGACTCCTTCATCTCAGACTTCTAGCACCTACAACTGATACAGTTAATGTGTCTAACCCACTCACTCTGTGTCTCTTTATGGGAGTCTGTAGACTAGAGAATTCTAGTACAGAATATGTAGGACATCAACCAGGGACCATATGTTTCAGAACCTATGGGACTTGTTTAAATTCTTCAGGAGAGTGACTCTAAAAACTGTTTTAGATTTTGTAAGTGTGCACTGCATGTAAATGAGGGCTAAACATATTAGTTTGTACTCTCTACTGTCCTCTCTCCTCCCCTGCTTCTTCTCCTCTCAGCCAGTATTCCTTCTGTTCATGCCATGTAGCACGTTCATGTCATATGTTCCCTCCCTCTCTCTCTCTCTCTCTCTCTCTCTCTCTCCCTCTCTCTCTCATTTACATACACTACACTCTCGCACACTTTCTCTCACAACACTCTTTCACACAGTCTCACACACACTCAGTCTGTCATTCACACACTCATACATTCTCTCATATACACTTTCTCACACAGACACACTCACACACACATTCACACACACATCATTCACACACATACTTATACACACATTCTCATAACATATACACACATACTTTCACACACACACCCTCTCACATACACACACACTCAATATCGCAAACATACACACACACACACACACACACACATACTCACACACACATTCACACACACAATTTTATGCAGCTATATAAAACATAGAAACCACAAATAAAAGAAAACATATTTTTGCCTTTCTAAGACTGACTTAATTCACTTTGATTATGTTCCTGTAAATGGCATCTCTTCCTTTTCTGTGCCTGAAAGGGTTTCTATATACAAGGGCAGCCTAGACAGGCCCAGAGCTAAATCACACAGCAGAGACCTTCATTCTCCTATTTTAAGTGAAGAACAACTTATTTGTCAACTGCCAGGTTTGAGGTTTGGTATTCAGAGATTAAAATGATCACTTGGGACTTTTCTCAGTCTCATTGTTTCCAAACGCTTCAAAGAGTGAAGTTTGCCTTAAACATGTGTTTGCATAGACATTTCTAAATGAAGACATTGGTTCAAAAATGGGTTTTCAGACAGATTCTCTTCGTGTATTCCTGGCTGATCTAAAACTATCGAGGCTGTCCTCAAATTCACAGTGATCTGCCAGCCTTGCCTCCCAAGCATTAGGATTAAAGGCAGCTTAATAAGGATAATTCTTTTAAATTAGCTTGTTCCAACTTGTTATTTATGATTTTTATTTTTCTTCCTAAAATAAAGGTTTTTTTACATTTTATGAAATTCTTTTATAAATAATTATTGCTTCATAAGTTCTTTGCAAAGGCAGCTCAGGGCATCTCATGAACCCATTACACTATTTCTTCATTGGTTAAACCTTTTTTTTTTTTTTTTCCCAGACAGGATCTTATATATACCACATTGGCCTCAATCTTCATACTCTTTCTATTTCAAAATCATCATATAAATTTTAATCATGTAGATGTGGCCTTTGTGGTGGACATTTCCCATGAGGCATAATACACCTGAGAGCCATCCTATTCCAGTCAGTGGCAATTAGTTTCCCATCCCACTTTAACAAATCATTGCAAATGCAGTGACTTACAGTGACTCAGATATATTGTCTTATACGTCTAAGGAGTAGAAATCTATATGTGTTCCATCAGACTATAATCTGGGTGTTGGCAAACATCTGGAACCCTGTAGAGGATATCTACAGCCTCACCTTGCTCCAGCCCCTGGGACAGTCTTGATGTATAGTTCCACATCCCTGGTCCTCCCTCCATGATCACATCTCTATGTATGTCCTCTGCCTTTTAAGGACCCATGAGATTTCTCTGGACCAGAAAGGTAGTGCAGGATTAATTTCCCATGCTCACTTCTTTATTGTGATCACACCTTCAAAGTCCCTTTGCCACAAGATGACATTTGATACTAGATTCCTTTGTTGGGAAGCACCATCTTGCCTATCAAATTGACCATATCCAAAGTTTGTTCATTCTTTTCCTCTTATTCTTTTCATTTTTCTTTTCTTTCTTTTTTTTTTATTTTTGATAAAGATCTCATATAACCCAAGTAAGCCTTAAGCTTACTATGTAGCCAAAGATGACCTTTGCATGTCACCTTTTAGCCTCCAAGTGCTGAAATCACAGGTATGTGCCACCATGCCTGGCTCATGTGATACAAGAGGTTGAACCCAGGGCTTTGTGAAAGCTATGCAAGTACTCTACCACCTTAGCTACATCTGTAGTCTAATATGCACTTGATGTAATGTAATGAGTAATGCCACAGAATAGACAAAGCATAATTGTTTCTTGTTGTATCTTTTTGAGACACGGTCTTATCTAGCCTATTCTGGCTGCAAACTTACTATGTAACCTGGTGTCTTAAATTTTATTGCTGTGAAGAGACATCATGACCAAGGCAACTCTTATAAAGGCAAATATTTTATTGGGACTGGCTTACAGTTTCAGAGGTTGAGTCCATTATCATTGTGGGAAGCATGACAGAGTGCTGGCAGTCTTGGTCCTGGAGGAGCTGAGAGAGAGAGTTCTACATCTTGATCCAAAGGCCAACAGGAGAAGAGTCTTCTCCAGGCAGCTGGAGGAGGGTCTCTTCCATAGAGGCAGAGCTGGAGCATAGGCCCTCAAAGCCTATCCCCACAGTGATGCCCTTTCTCTAATAAGGCCATACCTCTTAACATTGTCACCTCACACAGGCATATTAAAACCACTACACCTAGGATGACTCTGATCTCTTCTACTGGTTTACATATGCTTGGCCCAGGGAGTGGCACTATTAGGAGTTGTGCCCTCATTGGAGTAGATGTGGCCTTGTTAGAGGAAGTGTGTCACTGTTTGGATGGGCTTTGAGATCTACCTCCTAGCTGCTTGGAACACAGTCTCTTCTGGTTGCCTTTGGGTGAAGATATAAAACCCTCAGTTCCTTCACCAGTACCATGTCTGCCTGCATGCTGCCATGCTTCCTGCCATGATGATAAGGGACTGAACCTCTGAAACTGTAAGCCAGCCCCAATTAAATGTCCCTTATAAGAGTTGCCTTGGTCATGGTATCTCTTCACAGAAATGGAAACCCAAACTAATATGGGGCTCTTGCAAATAAAATTGATATCCATAGTTATGCAGAGGTTTTTTGTAGACAGAGATCTCATTTTGGGGGATCCAATGCCCAGCAATGGTATTATGAATGTGGGTTCTGATTTTTAGACTTGTCAAACTCTCTTCTATATTAATTGTATGATTTTATATTTCCACCAACAATGTGTTTGAAACTTAGTTAACTCATACTAAAACTAGTACTATTATTAGTTTTTATGTTTCTCTTCTGTTAGGTATATAGCAATACCCCACCATTTTCTAATTAATATTTCCTGGCTGGCTAGTAAAACTAAGCATTTTTACTTGTTTTAATACTAAGAGCAATATTATTTTTATTTGTTTGTTTGTTTGTTTGACAAGGTCTCGATATGTAGCCCTGTTGTCATGAGACTCTCTATGTAGGCCAGACTGGCCTTTAACTCACAGGGATCTAGCTGCCTCTGCCTCTAGAGATGTGAACATTTTGTTGTGTACTTATTTGCCCTCTATTAGTCTCCTTAGGTCACATGTCTTGTCTTCCCTATTGTTTATTCTCTAGTTGGACAGTTTATTTAATTACTGACTTTTGAGAAGTTTTGACATAGTCTGGACTTAAGTCCATCATCATCCATGCAATTTGTAAACATTTTCTTTCAAATTACAGCTTGTCATTTTATCTTCTCACAGTGCTTCTCCCAGAGCACCAGTCTCTCAGCTTTTGTAAGTCTTTCCCAGTCTTTGTTTTAAATTAAAATACACCTTTAAAAAAACGAACCCACAGGCCTTTTTTTTTTTAACCTCATACTCTGCATCCTTCTGCCTCAGCTTCCTGACTGGCTTGCTGCATTGCCTAGTTTCTATTATTTTTTTCTTTTGTGAAGATGAACTTAGATTATCATCTAAGAGATTTTAACAAAATTATAGGTATTGAAGATTTCCTCCTGTTTTCTTCTGAAACCTTTTTAGCCCTACATTCAAATCTACACTCTTCCCAAATGCTCCAGAAGCTCCTTGTTGGACAGCTAGCTTTTGCTGACCTCCCTACTGTCCATAAAAGGCAGCAGGCACTCTGGGTTGTGTGTTCTGTGGTTAGTCCCCACCAGGAACACACGCAGTTTGACTATTGTATCTACATATAATAAAGATTGAAATGCAGTAGTACCATTATTACTCCTCCCACTCTACTCTTGGTTTTCAAAATTGTTTTAGACAGATCAGTCTTTTATGTGATTTTTTTTTCTTCCAAGTAACTTTTAGAACAATCTCATCTTACACATTTTCAAATATGTTCATATTTTGTCACATTAAACCTGCCTATGGCTAGAAAGGTGGCTTAGCAGCTATGACTGACCACTTTTTGCTCTTGTTGAGTCTCAGCACCCAAATGATTTCTCCAGGGGATCTTTCCAGGGGATCTGATGCCCGCTATGCAGAAATGTGTTTCATTAACGCACCTGCAGGCAAAAACCCACTCAGACATACAAATTAGTAAAGTCTAAAGGCAGTCTAAGCTTGCAACTTGATTTTCTTTTACATAACAGTATTCCAACATTGTCATCAAGATCTTTAATTTTTTTCCTCTGAAAGACTGAAAAGTAGCCAGAACCATACAAGATTCTTACAGTTCCAAGAAGTTCAGTGATGTCGTCCAGTAACAGAGTCACAGAAGCCCAGGAGGGCTGAAGGCTCTGCCCAGTGAAGCAGCATATAGTACAAACCTTCAAAGTACATTTAAGCATCTGAAGAACAAATTAGGTTCCAACAAACACCCCCTGGCCTAACATTGTTTCAGTTACAGTTACCTATAAAGAACAGAAAAAAAAAATCAAATTTCTCATACACTCTCTAGCAAGAACTAGAAGGAAGGATAAAATTTACGGGTGTTTTATTTGGGAAGGAAACTGCACTACTAGGAAGAGGAATGTCCGATGATAAGTCACAGGTTACATTTTCACTGTCTTCTCTTCCCATCTTCCTCTCAGCACAGCAGCAGCTCAGGGACCAGTTATCCCTCCACCTCCATTATGGCTTGTTACCTCCAAACAAATCAGAGGCCAACTGCTACATGGGGGAACCAGTCACGGGATCCTTTTATCCTACAGTAGAGATCACCCCAGATTACCATCGACTGGCTGACACTCATTGGTCAGAACTTAACTTCCTGTCAAGAAAGAAAGGAAGGAAGAAAGGGAGGGACAAAGGAAGGGAGGGAGAGAGAGAAGGAAGGAGAGAGGGAGAGGGAGGAAGAGAGAGAGAGACGGAGGGGGAGAGAGAGAGAGAGAGAGAGAGAGAGAGAGAGAGAAAGAAGGGGAAAGAGAAAGGGAGGGAGGAAGGGAGGAAGGGAGAGAGAGAAGGAAGGAGAGAGGGAGAGAGGGAGAGGGAGGAAGAGAGAGAGAGGGAGAGAGAGAGAGAGAGAGAGAGAGAGAGAGAGAGAGAGAGAGAGAGAGAGAGAGAAGGGGAAAGAGAAAGGGAGGGAGGAAGGAAGCAAGGTCTTGTTTTTCTCTTTGTTCTTTTTTTCTCACCTTAAAATAATGGAGGTGATACCTGAAAGCTCTACTAATCCTGGATTTTTCTGCAAGAAATTAGAAAAATGGTTTCTTTAGGGTAGCCATATTCAATGTAATCTCTGGCCATTCAAGGGCATCACGTGGTCAGCCTACTTCAAGTTTAACCTCAGAGTCTTTGGTAAGTGACCAGGGAGGGGAGTTCCTAATACTCCCCTTCTCCTAATCTGTTATCCATGATAATCCATTGCTTCCTCTAAGTACTTAATCATCAAAGCAACTGTAAACCTCTTTTTGAAGATCAAATAGTTCTTTAATCCATTTAAGAACAGTATCCTGGGTTATAGAGAATTAATCAGAGTGTAAATGGACCACTATTCCAAGTTTCTGCTTAAAGCTCATTTACCATGTAACATACCAGTCACGGCTTCTGTGCCAGGTGGCTCAAGATGAGAAGTAAATCACCTGGGATTGTTTTACCCTGTGTTCTTCCTTCTGACTTAACCCTGTTGCCTGCTCTGCTTGCCTAGCTTCCCAGAATCCCACTGCTGAATTAAGGAAACTCAGCCAGGCTGAGAGCTAATTAGACTTAAACTTTGCAGTGAGCATGTCATTAATTCTAATCTTCTCTCCTATATCGGGTTAGCTGAAGCCATTTGGGGAGATCACCCTAGGTCTTTGAACGCTCCTGGAAGTGAGAAAGCAGCAATTTTCATTACGCCTAAGCACCGAGTTCCTGGCGAAGTTTCCCTCTATCCTTATTCATGTCCTCTTTCCTCATTACTGAGGGACTTTATCAAATTATCCCAAAACAGCCACAGATAGAAGTGGCCACTGCGAAGTTTCTTAGCCTCAAGAAAACTTCAAGGTTATTGCTGTAGCTCTCTTTACATACGTCAGCTACCCAGTTAAGAGAAAATACAATCATTTCTGAACCACTCAGTGAAAGGAACTTAGGCTCTATGTTAAGTGGAAATACTATACCTGCCTTATCTTTTATAAAAATTTCTTTTTGCCAAAGAAATAAGATTAACTTGGACAGAGAAAAACTCCTGACTCTGATCACAAGAAGAAGAGCCATTTTTAATTATTCATTTGACAGTAACTAAACGTACTTTGGTTAAGGGGGATAGAAAAGGCCTTTTTCTAAATAATAGCCCATGGACTAGGGCTCTAGTCCTGCATTACAGAGCCTGTTTAGCACCAGGAAGACCCTGGATTTTTATATATCTAGTACCAAAACCTACATTAATATTTCAAATTCCTTCAACAGAATGGATGGAAAGCTCCAGCTCTGTGTTCCCTCAGTAATGTCTACTAACCCCTTGTTCTCTCTCTCTCTCTCTCTCTCTCTCTCTCTCTCTCTCTCTCTCTCTCTCTCTCTCTCTCTCCCTCTCTCCCTCCCTCCCTCCCTCCCCTCTTTTTTTTTCTCTCTCTCTCTCCAACCCTCCCTCATGCCTTCATTTTTCCCTTGTTTTAAGATAGGGTCTTCTGTAGCCTAGGATGACCTCAATTCAATGATCAGCTGAGAATATCCTTGAATTTCTAATCTTCCTGCCTCCAACTCCCAAATGTTGGAAGTATAGGCATGCATTATCTCACGTAGGTGCATCTTGTTCATTTGTTTGTTTCTGAGACAGCTTCTTCCTATATAGCTCTGATTGGTCCACTCAGTACAAAGCCTAGGCTGGCCTCGATCTCTAGCAGTCCTGCTGTCTCAGCCTCCCAAGTGTTGGGATTACAGTCAAGCACCGCCACACTTGGGATTGTAGGTCTCTTCATATGAATTATAGGCACACATAAGTACATTTGTACTTCTTGAAAGATCAGTCAGGTACTGGAAGCAAGACAAGGAAAAATACAATGAACTCAGAAATCTAAGGAGAAGGAAGCAGAAGACAGGTTAAGGCAAGTGTGAGCAGTGTGGGGAGGAAGGGGGTAGGGCACTTCTGCAGGTGGGACCAGGACAGCTGTCTCAGCACTTGTGTGTCATTCAGCCACAATCCACTGACTGCGGAGAATGGTGTCTGTATGACCCAAAAAGCAAGCATGGTATGAGGAAATAAGAGAGTTTACTTCGAGTCTGGTGTCTAAGAACATATCAAAGTATTAAATTTTATACCCCGTAAAACAATGGCTTGCTTGGGTTATTCGGGGAAAAAAAAAAAAAACCCTTCAGGGTACTTTCTCTGACTCCTCCAGTTTCCTGGGGAAGAAATCAAGAGCAAAGAAAGGCCCAGAATAAAGAGTAAATGTATAGAGGAGAATGCTGTACTTAGGCTCTTCCTCAAAGGAAGGGTGTTTATATCACTTCTGGATGCAGAGGCTTCAGTCCATGGTCCCTTGGCTCTCTTCTTTCTGGAGCCATTGTGAAGCAGCAATCATGAAATGGAACACAAGTGGAGCAAAGGTTTTGACCTTGTGGTGGCAGCAGAAATAGGCAGGAAAGGGACAAGGTATATTAAAAGGACATGACTCTGGTGACCTTCAATTTTACCCCACTGCCTAAAGTTTCTGTCCACAATAGTGTAGACAAATTATGAATATATTGGTAGAGTAAATTATTGGTGAAATCAGAGCTGCCATGATCCAGTGACCTCCTAATGATTAGATTCAATAGCTGGGGACAAAGGTTTCAACATATGAGTCTCTGAAGTGTGTATGGGGGGAGGCACTTACATTTTCTCTGTGTCTGTCTGTCTCTCTCTCTCTCTCTTCCACATTCCTTCCTACATCTCTATCCTTCTCCCACATACAGTAAAAAGACAGCCATCTGCAACCCAAAAGAGCCCTCAATGAGAAATGGAATTACTGTAACCTTGATTTCAGATTTGGACATCTCCAGAACTGTAGACTCACAGTTTTGTGTGCAAGGCGCCCAATATGTGATATTTTGTTATGGCCATATAAGCAGTGAGGCTCAGTACTGAGAAGGGGTCCTGACATCAGAACCCATGTAGGTGTAGCCAAAGAAGGAATGTAAAACAGAAGGAGAAGTCTCTATCTTCCTCGTACATGCGGCACTCTTCTGTGCAGGCTTATTCCTCGAATGTGCAAACTTTACTTCCAGGAGCAAGGCTAAGTGAAGACTTCCATGAAAGGACAAACAGATGATAAGCACCTAGGAGGATGTCCTCAGCCACTGATCTGTGCTCTTCATGATCATTCAGACAACTGTGTCCTTGTGGCCCACCCCACCCACCCCCATAAGCTTTCATTCGATCCCAGGAGTTTCTAACAATGTTCTAGTCCACGTTTTGCCAATGTACTCAGTTCAAGAGAGTGCTTCTCTCCACGACCCTCTGTTCTATCTTCACCATTTAACACAATATACACAACCCCAGGCGAGATACACAACCAAGATACACAACCACATACTTCACCAAAATGGGTTATCAAACCTTTCCCTTAGCTTTACCATGAGAATTTAATGAAATAATACATAGAAGAAATCTGGTTCAAGGCTTGATAAAAATGGGTAAAATGTGCGTGGGTGTCTGGCTTCCCAGGAATGGACAGAATCTTGAGGCGGTATTGAAGGGTTGGCTGGCATTCAGCCTTTCTCTTCAGCTGAACCATCATTTTCCGTCCTTCCTGAGCCACTGCCGGGTTCCCAAGTGCCTGGAGTATGTCAGCTTCACTCTTGATTAAACAGTCAGTAGAGGAGATCCGCAGCAAACAAGCTTGTTTTTTCTAGCTATTGTCTAAATGCAACAATTTTTTTTTTCTTATTGCTACTCCCCCCACCCCTGCCCCAGTGGCTGGGCTTTTTAATGGAATTGCTGTAGTAATGCTGTCCCAAGGTGATGGGCTGCAAGACTGAATAAATATCCCTGGATTCTCGTTTTCTTATTAAACAACAAGGGGGACACAGTCTCATCTCATGAATGTTAATGGGATCAAGATGATTGCCCACTGGAAAAATGTGCTCTAATTGAGTTGTGAGGAAGTACTCACACAAAAGGAAATCAATGCCCTTCGAGGGTGACAGGTCCCATAGGCTAGGGAACTCGGCAACCAATGTAGTTTCGTCAGAATGACATTTTTTTTTGAAAAAAGTACAACAAACAAACAAAACCAAAAACCGCTCCTTCCAAATAGAAAGTAGGTTCGGTTCAGCGTTCTGTTTTTGTTGTCAGTGAAGTATTAACGTGACCTGAGTACACGTTGAAGTGAACACATGGCTGCCATGTCATTATACACTTGCTTAAGGACCAAGAAGGCATTTTCTCTATGGGAATCAGGCCAGGGGGTTTACTCAAGCTTCACAGAGGTAGTTTCTTTCCCTACCCCGTCGCTCTATACTCTTAACACCACACTGTGTGACACTCTCGGGAGCTCCGTGGCCTTTATCACATCTCCCCAGCAGAATAGCAGTCTCTAGCCTCTGTGCTCTGTCATCTCTGTTAACGATGGTCTAGGAGAACAAAGAGGCCTAAGAGGAATGAGGACAAAACAAGATATGAGGGGGCATGCTCAATGGACAATAAATATCATATGAAAATTTAGAATCATAAATGTATTTTTTTTTTAAAAATAGCACTGCAATGTGGCTTGTTTTTTGTTTTGTTTTTTCAAAATACGATGTGAATTAGCAAACCTTTCCTGTGTCACTTGGACAATGTGATGACACAGACAGCTGAGACAGCATTTCATCAGCCTGCAGAGTGAAGTGTTTACACCAGGCTTTTGAATGACAGCATCTTGCTTTTTCCAATGGAACCCAAATGGCAGAGTTCAGCTTGCAGAATCTCCATGCTCAATGCTAGAGGGCTAAGGCTGTATGCAAGAGGCTGGCTTTATTAGCCTTGGCCTTTGTGACCATGGGATTAAAAAATACAGTCAAAGAGGAAAAGGCCAGATACTTGCTGAATCAGATATTGATCAAGTGTGGCTGTGTATCAGCTAGCAGCTGCCGGCTTCTATGGAAGAAAGAAAACAAGTAACGGTCTCCACTCTGCAAGGACAAGGCTTTAGTAGGCAAGGCAATATTTATGTTCATTGTCCTTGGCAATAAGGCAGTGAGGCACAAATTACTAAAAGCTGTACTACAAAAATGGCAGCTCCAAAGACCATGCATGAGATATATATATATATATGGCTGTGGCCCAGGCTGGCCTTAAACTGGCTATGTAGCCAAAGATGACCTTGTGATCCTCCTACCTCCTGCTTCCACCTCCCAAATGCTTAGATTGCTACCATGCTCAGTTTATTTAGCACTAGGGATCAAAGCCAGGGCTCAGCACAGGATAGGCAAACCCTCCTCTTCCTGAGCTATATTCTCCAGGGGAAGACCAGACATGATGTCTATCTTTATACACACAGTCCAGACAATTATTAGAATAAAATATTCTTAGCTCCCTGCTACCTTAATAGTCACCTTCCTGTTTGTGTGACTTCTGAATTTCAAAAAAGTTGTAAGGTCCAGTGCCTGCTCAGCCACACACTCCCAATAGGCTAAAAGAGCAAACAGTGAAAAGCAGGAAAAAGAGATTTTTTTTCTATGTGGCTACACTGAGAAGAGAAAGAAAAGGACCTCATTCTCCCACATCCAGCCTGTATCCTGAAAAGATGCTTAGGTTTGAACTAAAGGTTAAAATATATGTAACTAAGCAGTCCTACACAGGATATGGTCCCCCTACTTACCATGATAGTCTTAGCTTTAGTTTGCCCTGAAAAGTGTTTTTGGAGAAAACAACTTCTCCTTCCAGCTGATATGAGGCTCCTATCCCCCTTCTATCCCCAAGCATTAGAATCCTGGGGAAAATGTCAATTTCTTGGGGTGCATTTATTCAACAGCTTAACAGCTAAAAGGAGGAACACAAATGTCTCCAAAATATCTTCATTCTTATCAGAATTTTTATACTAATAGCAACATCAGCTTTCAAAATGTGAACATGTGGGAGATAGTTAAAATATAAACTTGAATATATATAAAAAAAAAAAAAAGTCTTTCTACCCAAAGACAGAGAAGCCATTGAAGGACCAGCTAAAGGTGTGTCATATGAGTGTCAGGAGGATATGGATGTGACATAGGTGTGTGACCTGAGTGATACAGACAGGTCTGCTGTCACAGAGGTATGACACATAAATGGCACAAGGCACCCCTGCTGGCATAGAAGAATGTCACATGAGGGGCACATGTATCACTGCTGTCAGAGAGGTGTGTCGTTTGAGTGGAAAGGAATATGTAGCTCTTGGTGTTACTATGGTAGACTGTTCAGAAATGCAGATCTCTTTTTTTCTCTTCTCTATGACAATAGAGTAGAAAAGAATCTGTTTTAATTCCTCAGCTCCCTTGTAGCTAGAAGTAACTACAGTACAGTTCTAGTCAATATGATTTTTAAAACAAAATGAAGAAAAACGAAACAGAACAGAACTGCTAGGAGAGTACTTCATAGGAGCAGGCTTGGCTTATTAGCTTCTTACCTATTGCCTTTCCCAGTTTCCCAAAACAGATATGGTGTATGGATACCATGGAAAACATGCCATCCTCTCCAGTGAGAGAGGAGAACTATAAACATGACTAATTATGGATGACGTTTGGATCAACAGAACTTATGCAGGCTTCTCTACCTTGGACTCTATTGAACGTGACTAGAAAACCCCTAGCTTGCTTAGAGTCATTTGGATGCTTTGCTGCTTGTGACCAAATGCAAATCCCTTGGGTACTTATGTTTGCCACCTCAGCTACATCATT
This sequence comes from Micromys minutus, assembly GCF_963924665.1. Classification (NCBI taxonomy): domain Eukaryota; kingdom Metazoa; phylum Chordata; class Mammalia; order Rodentia; family Muridae; genus Micromys; species Micromys minutus. Next base: position 44,084,584 of record NC_137981.1, on the reverse strand, counting down.
CTGCCACTGCTCCACAGGTCATGTATCTGTACGTTTTGTGACTTTTGAAACCATACTGGGTTGGCATTTATCCTATGTTTTAGGAGGAGAAATCAATTCCCTACAAAACTTTCAGAAAACAGTCAATTGTGGGGATGATTCTAACTTCATCCACTGTCTTTTATTTTACATTACTATTATCTGCTCTTTTCTGAGACAGTGGCTGGCACTAAACTCCATCTGTAGATGAGGATGACCTTGGACTATTGATTTCCATGTTCTACTTCCCAGATGCTAAGATACAAACAACTACTCCTGGGCTTCAATCCTTATTTAAATTTTGAAAGTTTCAATACCACTGTGTGTTTTCTTAATGGACATATTAACTATGTGTATATTCTTATTTGGGAGAGGAAGAGAGCAAGTGTCTATTTCTCTCCCTCACTTTTGACCCTCAGGATAACCAGCAAGTGTTCTTCCAATAGATATTATGAAACATCCTATAATACAGGTAAATTCTGAGACTATCTAACTAGAGATGAAATTCTATCTCTGGCTTCATTGGCTCAGTCCCACACAAAAGCTCCTCCCAAAGTTTAGATGAGAGTGACAAGTCCCAGGTTGTGACCTTATTTCTGATCAACACACCAAGTATGGAGTCCCATTCCACACTCATAGGGCTCATTCTTTTCCTAGGACAGCACACAGAACTCAGGAAAACACTTGACTTTAACTGAGGACCAAAGAAACACAGTCAAAAAGAAAGAAAACTGTATTTATAGGGGTCTGTTTAAGATTGCAAAGAAAATGCAGATTCAAGAAATATTGAAACTTTGTTCCCTGAGCAGGGTAGCTGGCCCTGAGTCAAATGCACTTGCCACAGGTTTGATGATCTGATATTGATCCTCAGGACTCATGGTGGAAGAAGAAAGCTGATGCCAACAAGTTGTCCTCTACCTCCACCTGTTTGTCATGGTACATACATCTACACCCATCCACAGAAGCTACATTCACTGACGAAAGTATGAAGTGCAAATGAAACAATGCATGTTCTCAAGTCAAAATGGCAAATGGTTATTTCGACTCTCTCATTGGGAAGAACTTGAAAATGTCTTCTCTTGTCAGTGAAGAATACAGGTGTGCTGATAAAAGTTGAGCTTTTTTGTAAGAAAGAGACAAGGGTTGGTCTTAGTCTCTGAGTATTAGGGGATGATATAAATTATGCAGAAGGTCAACAAGATCTCAAACATCAGTTCACATTAGACCTGGATCTACCGCCTTGAGACTGGCTGACTTCAGTAGCCACCTGACTTCATTGAAGTAGCTCAAACCAGTGCAAAATGCCATGTTGACTTTTTTCTTTGACATTTCTATGCATACATTTAAGAACATCCAGATGAAAGAAAGACCTATTATAAGGTGTAGACAGGACCCCAAGGAGCTTTCAAGCCCTCTCTAAGATGCCAAATCCACATAGGAATCTCTGCATGGTCACCTTTGAGAAAGCTCTTCAAACTATCTCTTTGTTTTTTTAATGGGAACTTTGTTATGTGGATGTTAATTGATTAAATCATTCACCATTGGGCTTCAAGATCTCAGCATCTTTCCACTGTGAATAAGAATTATTGGAAAGAAGCAGTCTGCCCAGGCTGATATACCAGATAAAAACTACAACAATATGGAGAGGATAGAATGTTGACATTCCCATGACTAATTACAATTTATTCTGGGATTATCTTTATCTTACTAAACATGTTTCCTGTTTTTCTCTGTGCCATACCTAGTATTATAATATTCATAAGTAAAATTAGCCTGAAGTTTTCCTTCATTGTTGGAACTTTGTGTAGTTTAGGTATGAGGATAATTGTGGCTTCGTTGAACGAATTGGATAGTGTTTTTTCTGTCTCTCTTTTGTGGAATAGATTGAAGAGTATTGGCATTAGGCCTTCTCTGAACTTCTGACAGAAATCTGTACTAAACCCATCTTAGCCTGGGCTTTTGGGGGTTGGGAGTCTTTTAATGACTGCTTTTATTTCTTTAGGGGTTATGGGAATGTTTAGATGGTTTTTCTGATACTGATTTATCTTTGGTACCTGGTATCTGTATAGAAAAATCATCCATTTCATCCATATTTTTCACTTTTTCTGAGTACAGGCTTTCGTAGTGCAATCTAATAATTTTTTAGATTTCCTCAATTTCTGTTGTTATGTCTCCCTTTTCATTTCTGATTTTGTTCATTTGGATTATGTTTCTGTGCCCTCTGGTTAGTCTAGCTAAGGGTTTACCTATCTTGTTGATTTTTCTCAAAGAACCAGCTTCTGGTTTTGTTGATTCTCTCTATAGTTCCAGTTTCTTTTGTTTCTACATGGTTGATTTCAGGCCTGAGTTTGATTATTTCCTGCCATCTACTTCCCTTTGGTATATTTGCTTGTTTTTGTTTTAGAGCTTTCAGATGTGCTGTCAAGCTGCTAGTGTATGCTTTCTTCAGTTTCTTTTTGGAGGCATTCAGAGCTATGAGTTTTCCTCTTAGCACTGCTTTCATTGTGTACCCATAAGTTTGGGTATGTTGTTCCTTTTTTTCATTAAATTTGAAAAAGTCTTTAATGTCTTTCTTTTTTCTTAAACAAGTTATCCCTGAGTAGAGCACTGTCCAGCTTCCATGTGTATATAGGAATTCTGTCTTTTTTGTTCTTATTAAAGGCCAACCTTAATCTGTGGTGATCTGATAGGATTCAGGGGATTACATTGCCCTTCTTGTATCTGTTGAGGCCAGTATTGTGACCAATTAAATGGTTAGTTTTGGAGAAGGTACCATAAGATCTTGAGAAGAAGGTACATTCTTTTGTTTTAGGGTGAAATGTTTTATAGATATCTCTTAAATCTATTTGGTTCATAACTTTTAGTTTCACTGTGTCTATGTTTAGTTTCTGTTTCTATGATCTACCCTTGATGAAAGTATGGAGTGTTGAAGTCTCCCACTATTATGGTATGAGGTGCAATGTATGCTTTGAGCTTTAGTAAAGTTTGTTTTATGAATGTGGTTGCCCTTGCATTTGGTGCATAGATGTTCAGAATTGAGAGTTCATCTTGGTGGATTTTTCCTTTGATGGGTGAAGTTTCCTTCCTTAACTTTTTTGGTAATTTTTGGTTGAAAGTTGATTTTATTCAATATTAGAATTGGTACTACAGCTTGTTTCTTGGGACCATTTGTTTGGAAAATTGTTTCCTAGGCTTTAACTATGAGGAAGTGTCTGCTTTTGTCACAGAGGTGCATTTCCTCTATGCAGGAAAATGCTGGGTCCTGTTTATGTATCCTGTCTGCTAGTTTATATTTTTTCATTAGGGAATTTAGTCCATTGTTGTTCAGAGATGTTAAAGAAAATTGATTGTTGCTTCCTGCTATTTTGTTGTTAGAGATGGAATTATGCTTGTGTACGTATCTTCTTTGGGTTTGTTGAAAAAAAACTACTTTCTTGCTTTTTCTAAGGGGTAGATTCCCTCCTTACTTTGGAGTTTTTAATTATCATTTATAGGGATGGATTTGTGTAAAGATTTTGTGTAAACTTGGTTTGGTCATAGAATATCTTGTTTTTCCCTGTCTAGGTTGATTGAGAGTATTGCTAGGTATAATACCCTGGGTTGAAATTTCTGTTCTCTTAGGGTCTGTAGGACATCTGCCCAGAATCTTTTAGAGTTTCTGGTGAGAAGTCTCGTGTAATTCTGATAGGTCTACCTTTATATGTTACTTGACATTTTTTCCTTACTGCTTTTAATATTTTTTCTTTCTTTGGTGCATTTGGTGTTTTGATTATTATGTGATAAGAGGATTTTTTTTATCCAGTCTATTTCGAGTTCTGTAGGCTTCATGAATGTTCATGGATATCTCTTTCTTTAAGTTAGGGAAGTTTTCTTCAATAATTTTGTTGAATATATTTATTGGACCCTTAATTTGGGAATCTTTGCTCCCTTCTATATGCATTATCCTTAGGTTTGGTCTTCTCATTGTGTCCTAAATTTTCTGGACGTTTTGGGGTAGGAGCTTTTTGCATTTTGCATTTTCTTTGACTGTTGTGTCAATGTTTTCTATGGTATCTTCTGCACCTGAGATTCTCTAGTCTATCTCTTGTATTCTGTTGGTGATGCTTTCATCTATAATTTCTAATACCTTTCCTAAAATTTCTATCTCCGGGATTGTTTCTCTTTGTGATTTCTTTATTGTTTCTATTTCCATTTTCAGATCCTGGATGGTTTATTCAATTCCTTCACCTGATTATTTGTGTTTTTCTATATTTCTTTAAGGGATTTTTGTTTTCCCTATTTAAGAGCTTTTTCCTGTTTATCTGTCTTCTCCTGTATTTCTTTAAGGGAGTTATTTATGTCCTTCTTAAATTTTATTATTATCATCATTATGTTATGTGTTTCTAAATCAGAATTTCTTTTCTAGTGTGTTGAAAGTATTCAGGATTTGCTGTAGTGGGAGAACTGGGTTCTGATGATGCCTAGAAGCCTTGATTTATGTTGCTTAGGTTCTTGCTCTTGCCTCTTGCCATGTGGTTATCTCTGGTGTTAGTTGGTCTTGCTGTCTCTAACTAGAGCCTGTCCCTACTGTGAGCCTGTGAGCCTGTGAACTTAGCAGTGACAGCACTCCTGGGACACCAGCTCTCTCATGGTGGGATTTAGGTCCAGAGAGCTATGCCACAGAGTTAACTCCTGGACACAGATGGCGACTGGAAGCCTAATTTTTTTAAAAACCATCTTGACCTATAAAGACTATCTTCTAATACTTTCTAAAGTCCTCCTTAAGTGATAGTTTTCCTTGGAAAGTCCAATAAAATACTCCAGGAGCTCTTTAAAGGACAACAGCTTCTGCTAAAGGCCCTTTAATATTTGATGACCTGACTTCAGTTCTGAGAGATGAAACCACAGTGTCGAGTAACAATTTGTCCCCGAAGACTCTTTGTGAATTGTTGGCCTTGGTCACTTTTCTTATCATTTGTGGCATCATACCTTCCCCTGGAGGAAGCAGAGATAAATCAATAGGAAGCAATTTGTCCAATGTGTAACATACAATTGATGTGCAATGATCTTAAAACCACCCTGTGTACATGACAGGGATGTATAAGTAACTGAAAAGATTATAACTTAAGGCTGAAAAATCTTGAAGAGGAAGCTGACACTTCCTAAGGGTCACCCCTACCTCTCAGCACTTAGCATCAGCAAAGGGAAATATGATAAAGAAGAAGTTACAGAAGGCTCACCAATGTGCAGGTCTTTCAGCATACTATATTAGTAGTATACACAGAAATTCTACAAGGTATCGTCATCATCACTGTTATAACCAAGCATGTGCTAATACTCAATGTGTTGGCCACTGAGAGAGGAAGGGGCAAAGTCCTATATCAGTGCACCTCGAGTATGTACTTTCCCTCTTGTCAATACAGACTTAATAATGTAAACTGACATATCCAAACAGTGTATCTTGTTTACATGACCTTTCAGTATTCATGCTCTATGATCTTGAACTATATATGTCCTTTAATATGTTTCTCATCTTAAACTATGGCCTTAAAGTGACCATGCTCAGTGATACTCCTTAAGCTGAGCATGCTCAAGAAATGCACCTTCCCCTGATGTCTTCTTCTATATGAATATTTATAGACTCCCCAAATACAGATTTATATTTCCTTTGTTGGAAGAGGCTTTTTCTTTAGAGATAATTCTTATGGTTTCCTTGCATGCTATGGACAGTGGGTATTGTGTTAGAATGGTGGCTCATCTGGACAGATGACCTAGGCCAGTACAGTTCCCTGAGAGAGGTTTATTGTGGGGGAAAGGACAAAGGAGGCAACAAAGAAGAAAGAAAAAAAGAGAAGGTCGGGGGGCTCTACTTTTTATTTGGACTGTGATGTAACCACAAGTAGGGCATGCAAGTAAAGTTGAACAGATGGGCCAGATGGATGCTGGGAATGGATTGTGATTGCCATGGCAACAGACACATGGCTCCTTTTGTAGTCGCCTAGGAGTAATATCACAATCATCACTGGATTCAGAGGTGACCTGTGACCTTAAATCCAGTTTCTGATGTCAACAATAGATATTTCTCCACTTTCAGGTTTTGACTTGGTTTGGCTTTGCTCTCACTCAAGATGTGAACCCATAATATTCCGTTACAAATGGTATGGCTGAATTGTTTCATTTTTACTTTCTTTTTTTAAAAAACATGCTTATTTCTAATCATGTCAGTACCATGTACATGCCTGATGCCTGAGATGACTGGAAAGGTACATTGCATCCTCTGGAACTGGAGTTGCAGATAGCTGTTAGTCAGTTTATGGTGCTGGGAACTGAACCTGAGTTGTTGTTGTTGTTGTTTCAAGGAAACAAGTGTTCTTAACTATTGAGGCATCTTTCCAACACTTGTTTTGTTTTGTTTTGTTTTGAGACAGAATCATGTGAGCCTATACTGGTCTCCTAAGTATTGGAATCATAAATATCTTAGTTTACTTTCTATTGCAATGATAAAACACTATAACCAAAAGTAACTTGGAGAGAAAAAGAAGAAATTCAGTTCATAGATCATAGTCCTTCACTGATGGAAGTCAGAACAAAAACTGAAGACAGGAACTTGGGGGCAGGAACTGGAGCAGAGATCATGTGGTACATTGCTTACTGGTTCCCTCTCCATGGCTGGCTCAGCCTGCTATCTTATGCCACCATGGATCAGCTACCCACAATGGGTTGGGACTCCCATGTCAATCACTAATGAAGAAATTTATATAAGCTTCTCTGCAGGCCAATCTTATGGAGAAATTTTCTCAGTTGAGTTTCTCTGTTCTCAGATGGCTCTAGTTGTGTCAGGTTGGCAGAGAAGAACTAGCACAATAGGTGTGGTGCTGCCACACCCAGTATAAATTTCAAACTGCAAAGAAGGCAGCCAGCTCAAAAGTCCACATCTTTCTTGCTGTACTTTATTTCCTGTGGGGACATGTTCTCAGCTGGGATCTTATCACCAGCACCCGTGGACATTTATGCCACATGCCATTTCCTCACCTGAGTATGGCTATGATATCTAACTTTCATTTGTGAATTAACAAATGTGATACAATTCACTTCCCTGATTACTTGACATAAAGAACTGAGTTGGCTCTCTGGCTAGCAGCAAAAGAGAAATTTATACCCTTGAATTATCAGCCATCTGGGAACTGACTTTTGCTATGAAACACAAAGGAATGGAAATAGGTCCTCCTTCATTCCCCATGTGAGCCTTTAGACAAGACTGCAGCTCTAATTTATACATCGATACCGCCCATGAGAGCTCCCAAAGCACAAGGCTCAATTCAGCCAGGCTGCACTCCTCACAGACAGGGTAGATATTGATCTTAGTTCATTGGCATTCCGTGTGATCAACACACATGAATGAGTTAATAAGTGCATGTTACTATAAACTGCTAGTCAGCTATCTGATATTCTACCTCTTTCTTTGATTGATCAGAAGTTATCTCTCAATGAAAAGACAATTTGCCATTGCCCAGTTAAAAGACTAAACGTAGGAAAGAAATGATTGCACCAAAAGAAGTTTAAGTGAAGGTGTAGCACCAAATCAATGCTGAGATGTTTGAGAGAAGATGCGGATTGAATGTTCTCTATCGAATTTCAAGTTCTCTGTCCCTTGTTATTACCTGACCTGACTTCAAGGCTATAGAGGAAATTGCTGAGAGTGTGAGCTGGCACTTCTGAAATAACTGTCACCATCCCAATCCGTTTCTAAAAGTTTTATCCTTTGTAATCATATGGGTCTTGCTGTCATGCTGTGCTGGGTACAAAGAACGATTTCTTGGAATCCAATAAGCCAAGGAGAAGGAAGAAGCTGTTATCTTAGGATGAAAGAAATGAGGGAAAAGTAAGGCAGAAACTCAAGACCAGAAAATATCTCTGGGGGCAAAAGGAAATGCCTAAAAGTGGGACATTTGGACAAGTGCAAGATCTAAATGAGGCCCAAAGTATCATACAGGCATCAAAGGTTGAATCAAGTTTAGAATCTAGGGAGAAATTTCTGTGTAGAGAAGATGATAACAAGAGTAGGCAATACTAGAATGAGGTGTTAGGAAATGCAGGTCATTGCATGCTCTGAGTTCTGCATCCACATTTTCAACCAAACTCAAAGCAAGCATATTCAGAAAACAGGATAGATTCCTACTGGCATTCCCTTCATGAATTGCCTACAATGGTTGAGTCTGTACTGAACATGTACAGACTAGTTTGTCTTCATTCCATAAACAATACTAAATACAATTTTATGCATAGCATTTACATTTATGAGGTTTGATATATAGGATGCAAGCAAGCTGTATGCAAATATGAGAAACATGAGCACCTTGAACCAATACCCTGTGTATACCAAGGGCCAGCTGTACAACATGGTAAGTCCAAAGACAGAGCTCTGCTGTCTAATAGCTCCCCTGGCTTCACTCCAGTTGTTAGTGTCCAGTTCAGAGCCAACTGGGGAGTACTACTTAACAAAGGCTGACAGATGGGGAGGAGTCAAGCAAGAGAACCTGAGTAGAGACAGTGTGAGGTGACTACTGGCATGTGCTTATTGGCTTTACAATATTGCCTACTGCCTCAGTTACTGTTTTATTACTATGTGGAGACACCATGACCAAGGCAATTTGTATAAGAAGACATTTATCTTGGGGCTTACTTATAGCTTCAGGGGATTTACCCAGAATCTTCATGGCAGGGAGTGTGGCAGCAGTCAGCCATGGTGCTGGAGATGTAGCTGAGAGCTGCAACCTTATCTTCAGTTAGCAGGCAGAAAGCTGTTTTCGAACCCTCAAAGCACACCTCTCAAGACACATCTCTAACAAGACCACAATTTCTAATCCTTTCCAAACTTTACCAACTGGGGAGTAAGTTTGCATATATATATGAACCTATGAGGCCATGCTAATCTACCACACCAATCCATGATGAGATTCTGTGGTGTTCTCTGGACCTTCTCTGCTGTAATAAATATCAAAGGCAAATCATTTCTACAGATTAAAGGATCCCTAGTGTGTCTGGCAACATGTCCAAGCACACATAGCTAGGAAGAGACAGCACCAGATGCAAGGTATCAACTAGGCATGATTTGCTCAGCATACACTGAACTGTTAGTCGGTCAGATTGGAGAGCCAGGGCCCTCTGCACTGAGCAGACAGGTTACACCATGTAGCAAAGCTCCCAATTGAATGGTCAGGCTGCTGGGTGGTAGAGAAGTAAGTAACTGGGCTGTGCAATTACAGAAAAGAAAGCTCAGTCTGATGCAGGAGGTAAGGAATGATGAGGAGGAGGTGTATGTGAGCTGTATGTGTTTCTATTTAAATCTAAATGGAAGCAGAACCTCTTGTCCCTTCATCAGCACAGGAGCTGTCAACCCTTCAGCATCCCTTTAACCTTCCCTTACTTCCTATCTTCTAAGTCTTATTATGTAAAACTCCATACTAACAGGTTAAATTAAAAAAAAAATACAGCTAATTATTTTCAGCCACCAAGTTAGCATGTGATCTTTAAAGCTTTCCTATCTACAAAGTAAGGATTTCACTGAATTTCTACATATGTATACACTGTACTGGATCAAACTGACCTCTATTGGTTCCTCCTTTAAAATCTCTAAAAGTTTCTTTTTCACTTTCATAACCTTTTCATTTCTCAAAGACACAAAAGCAGAGAAATCATGTGATTTTTGTTTATCTTTGCTTCATAAGAGAATCTCCAGTCCCATCCATTTTCCTGCAAGAAATAAAGAAAGAAAATCTCATTTATTCGTGTGTGTGTGTGTGTGTGTGTGTGTGTGTGTGTGTGTGTAAATGTGTGTGTATATATGTGTGCACACCCACTTACAGGAATGCCATAATGAAAATGTGGAGACCAAAAACAACCTGAGGAATCTGACTCTTTTCTACCACACGATCACCCATGGATCCGGGTCATCAGGCTTGAAGCCATGGGCCTTTCCCTACTGAGCCATCTTCCCAGCCATCTTCCCATCTTCCTTATGACTAAATAAAACTCCGTTTTCTCTTATTCAGTCAACTGCCGGTCAATGTCTTTCCCCTTGCTGCTTCTCCACTCTTCTTGTCAAGTTCCCTGTCTTCTACCAGGAGTCCATGTGGATGAGCAGCTCTTGCTGAAGACTCTCTTGCTCTAAATGCCTTCTGTCTGTGTTTCTGGTGATGTCTGTTTTGTTGTCTTTCTTCAGTTACACTCAACCTGGGAAGATGGTGACTCTTGAAGCATTCCTCCATGCATACAAGCAGCTTCCAGCCTGAGAGCCACCCTTTCTGCTGAGATGCTTTTCTACCTTCTTGTCGGACTTTTATTACATCTGCACTGGGCTTCTTCCCGGCATCCTTCAGTCTCTTGTCTAAATCCCATCACCTTAAAAGGGCCTTTGACCAATGTCTTGTCCATATCAGTCCTCTCTAATTCTTGTCTTCTAATTTACTCCTTCCTCATAAGCCTCACCTAAGCATGGATTTATACCTGGATATATATTTTAAGATGTATATGTCATGTGTGTCCCCTCAAAGATGCTTGGCAATAAATAATTCTTGATAAGTAACCTATAATTAAATGTGTGGTTTTCTGTCTGTGCAGTTGATCCTGCTTAGACCTTGACACCTCCACTCTTAGTCTCACTGGGTCTTTCCTATTTCCTTTGGTTTAGGACTCTAGATTTGTGTCATGGCTACCCAGAGAAAGATTACCACTAGTAATACAGAGAGTAAGAAAGAGGGAGAAAGACAGACAGACACACAGACAGACAGATACACACAGAGAGACAGAAAGGCAGAGAGGGAGGAAAGCGGCTTAGGTGCTTGTGAAGGGCTAGGAATTCAAAATCTGTATGGTTGATTTGCAAAAATAGCCCAATAGGTAAAGATGCTTTTGTACAAGCCTGAGGACCCAAGTTTGATTCCTGACCTCTCCTAAATATAGAAGAAAAGTAGCTCCACACACCTGGCCTGAAGGCTCACATGTCATTTGCCACACACAATGATAAGTAGGAAGAAATAAAATAAAGATTGGGGGTTGTTTTATTATCTCTTTGTTTTTATCTTGTTTTTGTTTTTCTAAAACAGGGTTTCTCTAGGTGATAGCCCTGTCTGTCCTGGAATGTTCTCTATAAATCAAGCTGGCCTGAAACTCACAGAGACTTACCTGCCTCTGCCTCCTAAGTGCTGGGATTAAAGGTGCACCACTACATGCAGCTAAAAGCTGTACCTTTCTAAACATAAATTCTGCAGGTTAGCCACGTAGACTGAAGATCGGGGCAGAATTGCTGTTCGGGTCTAAAGAGCACCTGCTGGCACATTATTTTCTTTTCCAGGGGTTTTGGATTTAAATTTAACACATCAACTGAAGGAATCTAACTATATTATTAAATGTAATTTGCTTCAATAAAAATCTATTGATTGAAATATTAATCTCATCTAGGAAAAAAAAAAAAACTCCACCGAATCTTCAAGAATAATATGTGGCATTATTCAGAGGGAGGTGGTCCTCTGAGCGGCTGAGCCTCACTGTGCTATGCTGAAGCTCCCTTGCCTGCTGCCCTCTGCTTCCCGACTCTGCAGAGCTGAACCTCATGTCTAGTTCTCCTTACACAGGGATCACTGTCACACCAAAGTACGCAGGGCAGGGAAGGCTGTGCAGACTTTCCAACTTGTATTGCCCTTGCCTGCCAGTGACTGTATTTCATGCACACATACATAGCACAGCATTGTATTTTCTCTGCATCTAGCTAGCTCTAGAGTGTTTTTCCTCTTGTTGTAGAGTGCAGAAACACAAACACACGCACACACACACACACACACACACACACACACAGTTAAAGCTGTAGGAGAAGGCAGAAGATTGTGGGATTCTGTGCATAAGTTGATGAGTATTACCTGGGTCCAGATCTAAGAAAGACAGAAAAGCATGCCAGATGAGGGTACCCATGGCAGGAACATGTTCATACATGTTCATACACATACATACATACAAAGGAGAGCCGAGAGCCTCCCCTGAACATGATGACATGCAGGCACCTGCTGTGTTCTAAGGCTGCCAAGCATTGGAGATGGTGCGCACAAGATGTATCTTGGAGGGAGCTCGTGGAGGCATGAAACATAGAGAGGCAAACAGACCTTCATCAGGAAGTCTGGGGTTTTATGGGCCTCAGAAGGGTGGTAAGAGGTTTTGATTTGATTTTCTTGAAAACAGATGGCTCCGTGTATTTCAGGCATGGGGGACATGGGGAATTGTCTCCTGGAAGTGGTACTTAAGGGAGCCAACTTGACAGTGAAAACTAGAGACAGGCATGGCCAGCAGTAGTGGCCTTGGTTTTTAGTAGCTCTGGACAGTCCCAATGTATGCCTATGGAACTGCTTTTGGCTTTAAATTTTTCCTACTTCAGTGACAGAGTTCAAGGCTACCAACTAAAGTGACAACTTCCTGAGGACAGACAGAAACTGTATCTCTTTCCCAAGCATGTTGCAATCTCTTAAAAACAGTACTGTCTTTAAGGAAAGTATGTCACTAAAATTATGAAGGCAGCCAGTTATGACATAAACCTCACGAAAGCAGAGTTTGGCCAGAAAGATTGCTCTGCGGATAAAGGTGCTTACCACTAAGTCTGACAAACTGAGTTCAATCCCGAGAACTACATAGTAGGAACAACTGACTTCCCTAAGTTGTCCCCTGACCTTCATGCACAGGCACATGCACAGATGTATGTGTGCTCACAAAATAAACCAGTTTCAAGTAAGCAGCTAGGATAATACAACCCAATGCTGCAGGAAAAATATAACAGCCTAACAATAGAAAGGCACACAGGATCTGCACAGAGATGGCTAATTCCAGGCATGGAGCAGGGAATGCCCAGGGTAAGCTCTGAATAACTACAGCCAGAAAGCAGATGTTAGCCAATCAATGAACTAAATAAACCACAGGTGCTGTATAATTTGACAACTGTGTTTGGAGGTGGTGGAAATCACTGTGTAGAACCTTCTTAGAGAAAGATCACTGGTGATGTAACTCTGAAAGACAGATTGTCTCCTTGGGCCTTTCCCCTCTCACTCTTCTGCTCCCTGGCTGTCATGAGATAAGCAGCTCTGTTCCCACGCCCTTCCCCTCCATGGGCTCACAATAACAGGGTTCCTGCTATCATAGACTGAAACCTTAAAGTCTTCCTTAAGCTGATTTGCTGGGGCATTTCATTATAATGACAAAAAGGGACATAGTAAGACAGAGTTGAAGGTCTTACAGGTTCTCCATTAAAAGGCCATAGGATATGGATTAAAGGAACTTGTAGAAGTCTCATTTGCTTTGATATGACCATAAAAATAACAATGATGATTTTGAACTGCAAAAGAAAAGAAAAGGAGACTCTGGGTCCATTGACACACCCCCAAAAGAGAGTGAGAAATTACTTTTCTAAATTTCATTTTCTTTGGACATAAGAGTAACAGCAATAAAGAAGTAGGCAAACACGTTTTTGTGCTGCAATCCTCTGGGCTGTGGGTAGGTGATAGAAAGAACAATCATTACAGTCTAGAACCATAAGAGAGCATGGTCTCATCATAGCACCTCTTAACCACAAATGGAAAAAGATACTTTCACAATGAGGAAATTGGGCAGGGAATATAAGCAACAAACTAGGTCCCACAAATTATGGGTCAATGTTGACATCATATGACACAACTAGAATCACCCAGCATGATTTATGTGCATGTCTGGCCAAGACATAAATAAAACAAAAATCAATTCTTAACCTGTGTCTAACCTTGAAGAAGAAAGTCAAAGTCCAAAATCACAGGCATCCTGTAAGACAATCAGCTTGACTCTTCACAAAAGTGACAGCCACCGTGCAACCCACAAAACACACAGAGGGCTCTAGACTCAGGGACACCATAGAAACAAAATAATCAAAGACAATGTATGAACTCCTTGGGTGCTGCCAAAACACACACACACACACACACACACACACACACACACACACACACACACACACACACACACACGAGGGGTATAAAGGGGTATTGATTGGAGATAGGGTGAGCAGGAAACAACAAACCAGAAATTTGGTGAAGAATAGATGAATCTTCATTGTTTTATATAACAGAAACTTTTCAAATTAAAGGGTGTGGAGAAAAGGCCATATGATGGTAGTAAAGAGGGCAGCTTTCAGGCTTCAAGGACAGTGACTTGAAGGACAGACGCCATTGGCCACATGTCAAGGAATCAACAGAGAGAAGAGGTTAGAGTAAAGCTGGAGATGTGGAGGGTAAACAAGGAAGAACTTATATCGAAACAAAGGGATTTAGGCTACATTTTCAAATAGGAGAGCTGATGCTGGAGAGATGGCTTAGTGAGTAACAGTACTGAGTGGTCTTCCAGAGGACCAAGCTTTGGTTTCCAGTTCCCACATGGTGGCTCCCAACTCTCCAATATAAGCAATAGACATGCAGATGGTACACAAACATACATGCAGGTAAACCACCAATGTGCATGATTTAAAACTAGCAGAGCATATGTCACATGTCTTTAGTTCTAGCACTTGGGAACATAAGACAGGTGTGAGTTTCAGGCCAACCTGGTCTATAAAGAGAGCTAGCCAAGGCTACATAAAGAGATCCTGCCTATAAATGAATTAACTAATTAATTAATTAATTAATTAATGAACAAATAAAAGTAGAGAAATGTGATTTGAAGGCAGAGGAACCACGTGGAATTCAAATGGCTGATGGCAATGCAGGAAAAGGAGAGTAGGATGTGTTGGCTAAGTGCTAAAGACATCAGTTGGAAATCCTACGTACTGTTTTTCTGACTGGTGGTTGAACTGTCCCTTGTTCCAAGCACTAAATCCCCATTCCCCCCAATCATACTGAGATCCACTCCAAAGATCTGCAGAAGTGTTTTCTATAGATTTGCACATGGATATGGTAAGGACTTCTACAGGGGCCCAGTAGAGCTTCATAAAAGGACACACTAGAGGCTCTGACAGGGACAGTACAGACTTCTATAGAGGCACAATAGAGACATGTGGGAACATATCAGAGGCCCCTTTGGGGGGCACAATAGAGACATTTATAGAATCACAGTAGACACCCTACAGGAGCACATTAGAGACATGCAGATAGAGAAAAGAGTTCCCGGGCTTGGGGCCCAGAAGCACCTGTTCCAGCTGTTGACAGACATTTACTGCTTCTAGAGTGAGGAGAGGCTCCTCTGGTGGCGGGGAATGGCCCCAGAAGTTGGAAGAAAGTCTTTCCTTTGAACCTGAGGGTGACTACTGATTTCCTGAAGAGGCTTCTGGCATTAGGAGTAGACTACTGTCTTGCCTTTGTGTGCTTTGGTTCATGATTCCCACCTAATTTTCCTTGGCGTTTTCTCCTTCGCGTCATGTTGAACACAGCGCATAATGATTCTCTCATTGCCATGACGTTCCACCTAAACAGACACACCATAAGTCCGGTCCTACTCTCCTTATATCATGTTACCATGGACTGGGGGAGACCTCTTTTCAGTCTTCCTGTAGCTTCTGGCTAGCTCTAGAAACACCAGGTTGAATAGAGTCTCCTTAAACCCGTGTCTATGGAACCTATAGGTATGATACCATTTGGAAATATGGTCTTTACAGATTCCATTAAAATGAGGTCATAGTAGAATTATGGGGAACCCTGAATATCATAGGGAGTTCTTTTAAGTATTTATTTTTATTTTTACTTGTGTTAATGTGTGTGGTGTGCATACATGCATATAGAGAGGTAGCTGTAACCATGGAGATTCCCCCCAAAAGGGCATTTAATCCCCTGAAGAGTTATACTGGCAGAGTTACAGGTAACTGTGAGCCACTTAACACGGAAGCTGGGAGGACTTTGGTCTTCTGCAAGAACAGCACATGTTCTTAACCACTGAACTGATGATGCTCTAGTTCAATGACCAAAGTCCTTAAAAGAGAAGAGAAATTTGGACACATGGAAACACAGCCAAAAAAAAAAAAAAAAAAAAAAAGAACTGCTGCATGAAGATAGAGAGTTTGCTGAAACACTGCTGAAAAAGGATTCTTCCCTAAAACTAGTGGAAGGAGTCTGGCCCTGGGGACACCATTACTTCACAGTAATATTAAAAAACACATCTGTTATCACATTAGGTCATATTACTTATGGTGTTTTATTCCAGCAGCAGGAAGCTAATATACAACCCAAGTCTTTCACCCAGTTACCAAACAGTGTCATATCCTCTAACCTGTTTGCATCACCAAGGCAGGTACCCCTATTCTTGCTGGTGGCAGCTACATCTCACTGCACTCCAGAGTTTGGCCCTTACAAGGCACTTAATAAAGCTTAGTTGAATGCAAGATGATAAAACTCATTCTATCTTCATGATTGGCCCTTATTTTACACTGGAGTAAATGCCTGTCCAAAGAAAAGGATGGGTTCAGGTCCAGAATGCACTCAGGAATTCACAGTGATGTGCGACTTTTTATACACACTATGCACTGTTCCCCAGGCCAGTAGTTGCAGGAGCATGCCTAACAGTTTCCTTGGTTGCCCAAGAATGAGGTCACCTGCTTTGGGAGCATCTGTGGCTGTGGAACCACTGCCTAATAGATATCCTCCATCTGGCTCACTTGGTCTCCCAACCCTAATTTTGGCATAGTAGCAACAGGGGGAACTTCACTTTCCCAGAGTGAGCCAATATCTTTGCTCCCTTGCCCTTCAAAAGCCAAGAGTCTAACTAATAATGTGGATTCATACAGCCCAGGTATATAACAGGAAGAAATAAGTCATAGCTTAAAATAATAAGCAGACTGGTCATGGGTATGTGAAGATAGGTCTCCACTGTTGTATTTTATAAAAGGAGAGAGAAACCATGGATATGTCTGGTAGAGGTGCAGTATGGTGTGGGTGAAGGTGGTGCCTCTGCAGGCTCACGCTCAGGCTTTCTTTTTCCCGAAGTACCAGCCACAGTATAGAATAGTTTATTTAAGGCATGGGGATGGAACTTTAAGGAGTAGAGACAGAGAAAGGTGGAGAGAGGTGGGGGTAGGGAGTGGAGGGAGAGAGGGAGAGGAGTAGAGACCAGCCATGAGCAGATGGAGATGGTGGGGGGGAGATAGAGGGAGAAGAGAGTTATGGGAAACAAGAAAAAGAGGAGGGGACAAGCAGCCCCTTTTACAGTGAATGAGTCAGGCTGTTGGCACCTGGCTGTTAGCAGGCAACTGTGGGGCAGAGCCTTGACAGAAGGCCAACAACCACCTCTCCTACCTCCAGAAACACAGGTAAGTTTCAGTGTCAGGCATTAAGTACCAACAACCTGAAATACTGGCAATTAAAAATACTTCAGTTTGTTATGGAAAAAGAAGGTTAGTAGCTTACTGCTAGTAATTTTTTAAATATCTCGTTCTGAAACTCAAATCTATGTGGGATTTCTAAATCATCTAGGAATGAGTCTTAAAATCCTTCAGAAAGCTACAGATTGTCATTATATATAACATGAAGTCAAACCTGAGCAATCTGGACTGGACAGCACAGGTCAAATAGTAAAGTGCTCATTGTGCAAATGATGACATCATTCAGATCCCTGGCACACATGTAAAATCTGATGTGCTGGCCTGTGACTATAATCCTATCCTGGGGAGGCAGAGACAGAAATCTCAGGGTCATCGGAGCCAGTCTAATTAAAACTGAGCTCCAGGTCTGATGAGAGAGCTGTTTCAAAAGGTAAGGTGGAAAAAGAGTAAAGAGTTTGTCATCAACCTCTGGCCTCTACATCTGTACACAGGGCACACATGCTTACACATACAAGTGTACAGGCCACACCCACAGAGAGAGACACACAGAAAGGAGGGGGAAAGGCAAGAATATGATACATGTCTAAGAAAGATAGTGTGTTAAATGTCAGTGATTTCTTTGCCCCACCATCTCTTCTAGCATTTCGTTTCCTTGTTTACAAGAGCAGCTTCACTCTGAGCAGCACCTTTGTTTCTCCTTTACCTCTGCCTGTCTCTTGCATATGCAGAACTGTTGGTCAAATCCAGTTTCCTCAAGCAGTTCCTTCATTCCTTCATAATTGCTTCTATGTTAGCTTTCATAATGTGGTACCAGTGACTATATCTCTTAATCTATCTTTCATGAGACCTACCCCTTCCAGTCAATACTGCCACCAGAGTTTCATGTCTAAGCATGTAAATTGATTTATGTGACTCCTGACTTAAACACACACAAAGCATTCACCTCTCTTTCGTTTTCTTTGTGAGTTCAAACTTCTTATTGTTTTTGTTCTTCTTAAACCTCCTTTATGCTTTGACCCCTGTATGCGTTGAAAGGGACAGAAAGGTCATGAATCCAAAAGTTGTTCAGTCCATGAGACTGGATCTCAAGAGTCCCAGTCTGGTACTGAACTCCTAGGTAAGTTTTAGAGCGCTGCCAGGGGCAGTGAAAGCAAGCAGGCAAAAAAGCAGCCACCTTCTTTGCCAAATCACAAGAATGGCCTCTAGCCCAGTTGCTTGTATTGCTCCCCTAACTTCTTGAGATGGGCTTCCATATCACACTGCTCACTGTGCTACTATCTCTCAAGCTCCTTTGATGGTAGCCCATTAAGCTCAGTTTACAGAGTTCAACCGCTTTTCTTCTCTCAAGTGCCAAAGTCTTCCATGTTCCTCCAAAAAGCTGCACGGTCAGGCCTCTCAGCAATAGCCCACTTCCTAGAATAACTTCTTAGTTTCCCTCTTCAGTTGTGATAAAACATGATGACCTAGACAACTTATCAAAGGAAGTATTTAATTTGTGGCTCACAGTTCCAGATGGCTAGAGTCCAGGGCCCTCATGGCAGGGATCATAGCAGTAGGCAGATGGGCACGACACTGGAGCAGTGGCTAAGGTCTCACCTCTTCATCCACAAGCACGAAGCAACAAGGGCTAACTGGGAATGGTATGGGCATTTTAAAACTCAAAGCTCACCCCCCAGTAACACACATCCTCCAATGACCATAGCTCATAAACTTTCCTAAACAGCCCATCAACTGGGGATCAAGTATTCAAATATAATAGCCTATGGGTGCCATTTTCATTTCAACTACTACCAACCCCAACATTGTCTCTGATTTTAAATCGAAACCTCACCTAACATACCTGCTTCCAAACAAGATGTACTCCTTGGGTTTCTGTGTCTTGCAACCTAGAATGCCCTTTAATAGCTGTTCCCAACTACTAGCAACCATCTTCTAAGACTTGGCTCTGATTCCACCTTTTCAGGAAGCTCTCCCTGTGCCCACCTTCTTTGAGTGGATATTAAGCACATAGTCCTTGCTCAAGTTATTCCAGAAAATAAAGTCAATATTATCACAGCTGGTCTAATCTTTATCCCTCAATAGATTATGAGAAATATAAGAGCAAGAATCACTATGGGTGTGGTGTCATGACTTTGACTCCAGCACTTGGAAGGCAGAGGCAGATACACATCTATGAGTTCTAGGTCAGTCAGTGCCACCTCGAAAAGTCCCCATCACTAACTAACAAACAAATCCCATTTTGTCCTCTGAAGATCTGAGCCCAGTGATGACTAAAACAGACTATACTAAATACATGAAGAGAGAATAAAGGAAGAGAGAAACTTGTTAACATCTAAGAATACAATAACAGTGAATAAGAACAGGAAGGACCATAGACCACCAAGAAAAACAAGCAACAGAACTGTCTCCAGGGTGTTGGTTTAGAGAGATTTACTGTGATGGAATTCATTAGACAAATGAGGCATGTGTGCATCGTAATGATATCTACACCCCTTGAAAACTCATTATTTATTTATTTCAAATTCAAGGGAAAGAATCAGGCGGGCATCAGAGAACACAGAACACAGAAGCAAATGAGCATTACCCTCCCTATGCCTAACCTCTTCATGAGTTTGCAGTTACTTATTTTAAGACCTCTGCCTATTTGTCAGTCGTTTGTCTGAGTGCTTTATACATGCTTCCATTTAGCCCTTATAACCACATTGTCAAGAGGGAAGGGTGGCTTAAGAAGATGGAGTAATCTACTACAAAGCACACAGTGTGTGGTAGCTCAAGGGTTTAATGCAAAGTGTGTCTGATTCCCCCTGCCCCTGCTTTAGTTACACAAAATTTAGCTTGAAAATCTACTAGCTGATGGCCTCCACATGATTTTAAAAATGAAGTAGGAGTTTATTTCAGCTATCCGCTCATAGATAACACTGTTGATATGGGAAAGGCGATGTGTAGGGAAAAAAATCAATGCAGAAAGCTTGGGTGTTTTGCAAGGCAGCATTTATGTTCTGAAGCTGTGAAAGTATTGGTATTAGTGTGATTTATCACCCTCTTCTGACCTCTGGAGCCTGGAGAATGGACAGATAGAAGGGTCTCGGGAGTCAAGAATTTTACCTTGAGCAAGCACTGTGCCACCCCCCCCTCCCCCTAGTCTCACAAGGTCAAAGCTATTCCAAAGAGGCATGAGTGTGACTGGTGTCCAGAAGTCATCTGCTACTTGATTGTGGGGCGGAGGTCTGTGAAAAGTATCCTGATTTTCAGTCAGATAGGTTGAAACCCCAGTGACCCTAAGGGATGGTAGGTGCTTCCCTAAACTCCCAGGAGACCAGGTCCCTCTCATGTAACCACAGTCTACCCACAGCCCCACCCCAGCCTCCGCCCCTATAGAGAGGTTTGTGTCCATCAGTCTGGTAGAAGCAGGACCATGTCCTCCTGTATGTACATAAGTCATTCCCAAGCTCTCAGGCCAAGCCAATGGGAAGTACCTGCTGTCAGACCCTGACCCACCCCAAAACTGTATATATAAGAATCCTATCCAGAAGGAATAAAAGTGTGCAGGAATTCCTCCATCATCTGAGAGCTTCTGTCATAAGAGCTGTAACACTCTGATTGGGGAAGAGCTGTGCTCTCCCAAAACCACAGCCAGAAGCTCCCCTGCACCCATCACGGCTAGTCAGCCTCCTGCTGGCTCAGCCCAGCCAGTCTTAGAGCAACTGCAGCAGCAGCAGCAGCAGCAGCAGTAGAACTGGAGGTGGACCAGCACCAGCAGTGGAGACAACAGAAGCGGTTCTCCCTCTCCGCCTGAGTTCTCTCCCCTTCGCCTCAACCTGCATACCTAGCTGGACCAGAGATCTCCCTGGAAAGCCTTCAGAATGCAGGCTCATACTTGAGCAGAGGTTAGCCAAGGTGCTCAGAAAAATAAATCTGATTGCCAGGAAACTGTTTTTTTAATGATGCTTCCTACATGTTGCAGTAGGTAGAAATATGCCCCAAATATGAAGAGTTGTTAAGCTAAACATAATTAATAAGGAAATGCTGGTAGCTCATTGCTTTCTATCTTCTTAAATCCAAGACACTGCCTTACAAAGACCATAAGTAATGTGATAGCCTTTCCACTCTCCTGGGGAAACAGAGAATATGTTAACAAATTTCACTATCCAAGATTTTCTTTTGATTTTGCTTTCATTCTGGCCTAAAATTTTCTATGCATACCAGTCCAATCTTGAACTCACAGAGATCTTCCTATCTCTGCCTCTGCAGTGCTGGGATTAAAAATATGTGCCAACATATCTGGCTTTCAAAGAAATTGTGCTCCCTCCCTCACCCCCTCCTCCTCACTCCTGTGTGTGTGTGTGTGTGTGTGTGTGTGTGTGTGTGTGTGTGTGTGTGTGTGTGTGCATATTTCTTGCTTTTCCAATCTTGAGTTCTGAAACTAATAGATACACTGATTCATTCACTCCCAGTAATGGGACAGAGATACCTCCCTGCTCAAACAACTTTTCCCTTCCTTGTGGTTTTACACAGCTCAGAGTTTGCATAAGTCAGGGTTACTGCTAGATTATCGCCCTGCTTTTCAAAGCCACAGTACCTGTAACATAAACATTGACTCTCATAATATCTTTTAAGAGTCTGCACAGTTAATGTCAACAGTGTTTTCAGATCAATGAGAAAGAACTTTGGACCTGTTCCCCAAGACTCAGCCTTTACCCTTTCTGTTCTCAAGCAACTGCCCTAGGTAAAAAAACAAAAACAAACAAAAAAAAACAAACCCACATGCCATCTCCGTTCTATGGCATTCCATAGAGTAGTCTATCCCATTCTATTCAAACAAGTGTAGAAGGCTATGAGGAAAAACAAGACAAACACCCGGGACATTCATGTTTCATCCATGATGCTGTGGGAAACCCACTTGGAAATCCAGTCCTCCGGCAAGCTGCTGTCTTCCCTGAGGTCTGCCTCCGTGGCACCGCTATTCATCCTACTTACTATGTATTTTCATACACAGCTCAGTCCCACTAGTCTCTGACATGCTATCAATTTCTTCTGGGACTGTTTGTATGAGGTTGGAGTTGCATTAGTCACAGTTCCTGGGACCTGGGGGCAGCTGAAAGTGATCTAGGGTTACACTTGCGGTTTCCTCTCTCAGATACCGAGCAACTCAGAGCTCTTAGTTCCTGGTAGTTTTCTGATATTTATGCATGGCCTTATTTGAAAAAGAAAAAGTCTCCATTAGTCCGTTTATTTTTAGCTATCATATTAAATATCCCAGTAGAAAAACAGAAGATCACAGACCCTAAAGGTCGCCTGTTAGCTTCCCAGCCGGAGTCATGCTGTTCAGAGGTTCAAAGTGGCTAAGTCCGGAGCCATTAATACCCTGGGAAAGGATGGAGTGCAGTTGTCCCTCTGGGATGCTTTCCTGGCTTTAAAGGCATTTTTATATTTTATCCAGCAAAAGAAAACACATAACAGCCAAATACGGGCAGCCTTTTTAGGTACAGGAACCAGCGTCAACAGGACCCTTTAATGTTCTTCTGGCTAATCTTGAACTGCAGGCCAGACCCAACCAAGGCACAATGGAAGCTGGTGCATTTCCATGCAGCCAAAAACTCACTAGCATTGAGCCAGTCTAGGCCTTCTACAGGCTTATGGGTGGTGTGTGTGTGTGTGTGTGTGTGTGTGTGTGTGTGTGTGTGTGTGTGTGTGTAACTCACTAGTTTATGAAATGAAAGGTCAGTGTTAGCAATACAAATGACTCTCAGAGCAGATGCTGTTTCTGCTGACTGCCATATTACCAGCTCTGATGTGACTCCAACATTCTGAGCCTGGTTAGGTAAAAATTAGCATTAGACACAAAGGGTGAGATTTTTCTCTAAAGACCTAGAAATGTCATCGTCAACATTCAGTTCACTGCAGAGAGAGTCAGTACCCTGATCTTGCAGTTCCTCTGTGTCTACAGGGCCCTGACATGCCGCCCATGCTCCTGCATCACAAAGCCCTTAAGATGCAGAGGCCTAAACTCAACAAATTTCCTGGCTCCTATAAGAAGTCTCTGGGGGCAGGCCAGGAGATGACCCCACACAGAAACTGTGTCTTGTTCTCTCCTGGAGATGGGTGTGGAGAGGTATCAACAGTTCCTTTCCTCTCTAAACCTCCAAATTTCCAGTCTGGGTTGCAAACTAGGAAGAACTCTGGACTGTTGTTGATTAGAAGAAATGTGGGGAAGGGAACCGAGCAGGCCAGGTAACTATGAAACAATTTAACAAAGCTAAATTAGCAATAAGAAGAGGCAAAAGGGTTCCAGAGCGGCTCTGGTTTCCAGGGTGAAGTAGGAAGGCAAGGAAGTAAGAAAAGAGCAATTTAAAAATTAACCTGTCTGCGAATGCACTCTGCCCAGAGCAGGAATTCAAATCAAACAAAGACCAGTTGAGCCCCTCCTCCCTCTGGAGCAGGATTGGCATTTTAGAAGAGAAATTGATTGGTGGAGAACCCACTCTGCTGGGTAATTAAACAAGCCTGCCGATCAATAGTCAGTATCTGGGATTTGGATGCTCACTGGCAAGCTAACACAGGGACACAGAAGGGAGAGTGGGGAACTGCTGGTTGCTTCAGGCAAGGCTGGAGACTTGAGGCTTTTACATTAAAAGATAAACCTGTGTGCTTCTCACTTTCCTTGCTTTAAAAACCTCTTTGATCCAGCATTAACCCAGACAACAGGAAGGGTCTCCACTCCAAGCATTTTTCTCTTGGTGACAGGGTGACAGTTGTTAAGGGTCCAATTTGTTGTTTACATGGTTCACTTACGCAATGCAATTAAGCAGCCTGTTAGGTTCGTGTAGCTTTAAAGAAAAATGCGATCAAGTTACTTATTAGCTACCTTGAACTTGTCTCCCTAAGAATTAGAGGACTGGCCAAGGATCAGTTCCAGCAGAGCTGGAGCTATCTGCCTTTCTGTTTGTTGTGGTCATAGAACCCACCGGGTCACGAGCACGCTGTGTGTGGCTAAACAACTGCAGCTGCCCAGGCACAGGCCAGGGCTCATTAGATGACTAGGCTCACTGGCCACCTGCCATGACACCTGCCCATGGGAGGAGGCGAACCTCCTCCAGAAGTTGGGCCATGAATCCTTGTCTTCAGCACTCAGCAGAGGGATCAGGGAGATGACCTGGCCAGTGAAAAGTCAGAAACAGAGAGGGCGTGGCTTCAGACCTCAGACGCATGGAAATGGCCAATGCTGTCTCTGCTGCTGCTTTTCCTTGGTCTTGGTGTGGGTAGAATGGAAGGAAGACTTGGGTCCATCACCTTACCCCGCACCCCGCACCCCGCCCCGCACCCCGCACCCCGCACCCCGCACCCCGCCCCGCACCCCCCACCCTGCACAGACTTGTCCTGGATTTCCTGCATTCCTGGACGTTTACAGAGGAAACTAACGTCTTCCACTCCTTGCTTATGCATGAGGTATAAGCTTCTAGCTGAGAACAATTGCAAAAGTGATGTCATTGTTCTACAAGTTGCTCCACAGTGAAGGATCTTGGAAGCACAGCTAGCTAAAACACAGCAAAAGTAACAATCGGTGGTTATGAAGAAAGTGGCGTTCTCAGTGTGAACAAGTGATTTGCACCTCAAAAACTTAGGAATTCTGAGGTCGTTCATAGGACAGACTGTGGTCCACAGACCAAGAAAACAGGATTTAATACTTATGTTGCATCTTATTATTTTTATGATAATAATAATTAATTTTATTCTTATTGTTTAATGAATAAAAGCCTCAGGTGAGCTGGGAAACTCCAGACAGGAAAGTTAACACACTCTTAACATCTTCCAGCCATTAGGAGCTGGGAAGCCTCTGACAAGAAGGTCAACATATTGATAAAAGCATGCAAGGCATTTTATCACCCTGATACTTCAAGAAACAGATATTCAGATGAAAATTTTGCATCCTAAAAGTGCCCTTTTCTTCCCTGTAAAACCCTCAAGCCTGCTGTGCCTGAGCACACAGTCCCTGTCCCCTCAGAGGGACCCCCTGCTTCATCATTCCATAAAGATAATCTGCTTCAATAGAGGTCAGTCTCGTTGCTGTCACTCTGATCTAACAGTTGTTGGATGATGATGTTGATGTGTGTGTGTGTGTGTGTGTGTGTGTGTGTACTGACGTGTAATAGATACTAGATGGTGCATTTTCAGAGGAATTCAGAGGAGTGCTTTTAGAAGCTGATTCTTTTCTTTCTCTGTGGATTTTGGAATTGAATTCAGGATGTCAGTTTTGCAAAACAAGTGGGAGCTCACTGGCCTTGATTGTGGTGATGGTTTTATGATAATGTGAATGTCCTCACTGTCACTCAGTGGAGCATGCATTTTAAAGGGGTTACCATAAGCTGACTATTTCATATATTTTGCAGTAATATGAAAGCTTCTATGTCATATATTGCAGGATTATCCCCTGCATAATTCATATGCACATACAGCTCACTACTGAGATTTCTCCTTGTTTGATAACGCATGCTGGTTACTGAGAGATGCCTGAAAGATAGAGACTTCAAGGAATGAGGTGCACCTGTGCCCATCCAGCTCGAGATGTCTATGTGTGCCCAGCTCCTTCTGTTGACACCCCACTGTGTGTACATCTGCCTCCCATACCCAAGTGGCATTGCTGAGAGTCCTGAGGGTGGCATACTGGTTTCCAACCACCATTGTCTCTGTGTGCCCAATTTTAGGAAAGCCTTTTCCTTGCTCACTCTCAGTCAGTTGCAGAAAAGGTGTGTGTGGCTCATTCAGCAAAGTTACTGCTTCCTGGGATACTTAAGACAGTTGAGCTTTTCATGGGAGGAATTGAAACAGAGAAATGTCTGTGGGCTGTACTGTTGCCGCTCTTTTCCCTGGGTTTTATACTATGGGGCCAAAATAAGGTATGACTTCTAATCATATTCTGTCTGCGCTCCTCAGACCTTAGACATTACTTAGTTTCTCTCTGTGGGTAGTTTCATCAAGTAGACCCTACTGGTGCCCAGAACCCTGTGCCAGGTAAGCCGTTCGCTGACACAGCAGTGCCTCTAAGGCAACTTCTAAATCTGTCAAGGCCAATTTAGAAGTCGAAGTCTGAAGCCAAATGGAAACATTGGGAATGCACTAGTGGGGAACCGAATTGGCCTAGGCCTGAAGGCGAGTTATTCCTCATCTTATGGGTATCTCCAACCAAATGAGACCCATGCACATTGGCAAAGAGCATTAGGCATTCGCTGGGAAGATTCCATCATCGTTCCAGCCTATAGCTTACCCTACAACAAAAGAACAGAGTTTTCCTAAACATCTAGTGTCTAGAAGAAGCACAGCCTCTCTTATATACCTGCAATGTCAGACTTGGAAGAAGCCGGGCCTGCTGTTCTACACTCTTAAAAGGCCCCCAAAACCACTGGAAATGATGGCTCAGAGAAAAATCGATCTCACTGGAGAAGACAACGCCAGTGCTCTGTGCCAGTCCTCATTCCTCGGAGAACACAGGCTGTCCATCTATCTTACTCAGTGGCTTATTTATCTAAGTGGCAGCAAGATGCTGATACGGAAGGCTGTGCCCACTAAGGCAGCTCTGAATGACCGTAAAGGGCCCTCTATCTCACACGATTAGCAGTCACCAAGTGCTAGCCATGACAGATGGCGTTCAGCTCTGTCTTCCTCTTTTCCCTTGGCGTTCACAAGGACCCCATTTTTATTTCTGAGGCTGCGGATAAGAAAGAGAACCCCAGACAGGAAAAAGTATCCAAGAAAGTCTGTGTGCTGGACAGTGAGTTGCAGGGACTCTGGGTTCCCAGGCAAGCCTGTCCCCATGCTTAAGAATGAGGTAGAGGTGACAGTGATGAGAGAGTCACTTCCTGTGAGGAGCCCCTGTCAGCACCCAACAGTGGGCAGAAGGCCCCATGTTTCCTGGGCTTCTCCCTCCATCTATTACAGACTGCCCCCCCCACTGCATCCCTCCTTCAGGCTTCTTCAGCCCTCCTTACTCCCTTGCTGCCTCTCTCTGTTTCTTCCCAGCCAGACTTTAAATCTTTACCTGCAGGAAGCAAAATGCAAAGAAACTAACTCAAGGCTAGGAACCCTGCATTTGAATGCAACATAATGGTTCTTTGTCCAAGTAAATTTAAGCACACTGTGGATACAATTTTATGGCTTTCCGTTCCTAGTGATGGTCTGGTCCATCCCTCAGATCCCTTGTGACCAGACAAGCAATGTGAACCTATTTTGTTATATTGCTTTCTCTTGTTTTATTTCTGATGTTTATTTTTGATACATAGTCTTACTATGCAGCTTGGGCTGTTCAATAACTTAGATGATTCTCCTTTCTTAAGCTTCTCAGAACTAGGATTGCACATCACCCCAAGCCATCCTAGTACAGGCATTTCTAGTGTTCCCTTTAGCTTGCTGCCACACTTAATCAGCAACTAACTTGCTGATACTGGTCTCTGGGTCTCTCCAACACTACTATTTCCCATTGGCTTGACCCAGCAGCCATTCTCTGTTACAGAATCAGGTTCCTGGCTGTCCAGCAGTGTTCATCTAGTAGAAGTGAGATAGCCCCCTCTCTACCTCCTCTACATTGAAAGGGCCAAGTGTCAGGGCCAATTCTGAGGCACAAAGTTCCTTACATGCTAAGCAAGAACCAAAACCTGAGACTTCCTGCTTTGTCCCAGCTCTCTGTCCTTTAACTGAAGCAGGTGTGACAAGGAGCTACCAGCAAGAGTCAATTAAGTGGTTGGATGATAAAAATCTCCTTAAGCAGATAGACACCAATCCCAGTGATGAGGTATTCATACACTGTTCACACAAAGGCTAAGATGCACATCCAGTTATATTGATAGCTCCAACAGACATGGCTCATTGTGCCAATGCAACCAAACTTTTACACCCACGTTAATAATAAAGAAAACGTGTTGTTTCCTTAGCAAAAAAATATTACTAAAATATTAGTATTAAACTGTAGACTATGAAACTATGAAGTAACCCTAAGAACATTATACAACTTTCAACATTTAGCTACATTTAGAGTAAAGCAGTTTTCAATGCATGTCATTAAAATGTGTTTAAATAGCTTTTTTTTTTTAGGTTAAGTTGTAGATAATGCAGCAATGTTATCTTAGTCTTCTCAAAAAAAAATCATAAACTTGGTAGCTTGTTATTGACAGATGTTTGTCACTGTGGATCTGTAGGCTGGGAAGGCCAACATTTTAGCACCAGCAGAAAACATCTGCTGGGGGCCTGCTTCCTGATTCTCTGTCCTCACATGGTGAAAAGGAGAATTAGCTTTCTGATGCTTCTTTTGTTTACACGGGCATAAAAGGATACCTTCAGGCTTAGGTCTTGGGCATACATATTTAAAGTGGTTACAGACATTCAGATTGGACTCCATGGCACATGTAGACTTTCTTTTATTACCAAATTGTCTCTGTACAAACTCCACAAGTTCAGTACATCTCTTTTCCTCTGAACTTGACCGAGCACATACTGTGTCCACCACATCTCTTGGCTTCAATGATGCAACATTACCTTATCCAGTCACTTAGCAAAATTGGAACTTCTTATGATAAAAAATTGTGTGTGCTAGAAATAAGGAGGTTAAATAAAACACTTTCGTGGCTTCAAGGGGCTCTCAGGTCAGGGAAAATTGAACTTTGAAGCTGCCAATCACACAAGGCGGATGCAAATAGGCTTTCATGGAACCAGAGAGAGAGAGAGAACTCTCCAGAGGAAAGGTTTCATGCTGTGTCCTTCTAAAGGAGATTTGGACAGCTGACCTGAACCTCATGGAACTGTGGGAGGTTAGGCTGTCAATTAGGAAACATTCCAGTCATAGAAGAAAAAGGCTGTTCAATAAAATTAAAAATCGACTAAGCCCTCGCCTGGTCCAGGTGCTCCTCTCTAAAGGCCATGCGAACAAACAACAAGATGTGAAACTATGTACATCATCTTTTTTTCCCCTAAACACGCCAAGAGATGTTATTAATATCTCTGCTTTACAGATCAAACACTTGAGGCTGAAGCCTGAAAATAACCTGCTAAAAGTTGTCCTACTGAGAAGTAGCAGAGCCAGGATTTGAACCCACGTTTCTGACTCCTAAGTCACTATTATATTATACACTATTAGCTACTCAACTCTAACCTATGGGAAACTAAATGGGTCTGAATCTGAAGCAAAAGTCATAATGGTGTGCTGTCCAGTTGGAAAGCAGGGGCCACATGACTCGTTTTTCCAGCAGGAACATAATGGTCACAGAGGAGCTAAATGTTCAGTGAAGGATCAACAGAGCCAGGTGACTGAGCTAAGAGAAAAAGAATCCCCAAAGTAGGTTGCTAAACCAACCACTACCCAGATAGTGACTCGCCTTCTTTTTAAGCGGCTTTCTTTTTGGAAATAGTGTTTAAAGCCTACCCCCATCAACAGCTATTTGGGCATCTTCCATGAGGCACAGTCTGTTCTGGGCAGAGGAAATTCCACAGGGAATAAAATGGACAAGGTCCCTTTTGTTAGAGAGCTTAAAACAACCTTCTCCTTACCTGACCTTTTCTATTCTGAGACTGCCAAGGAAATAACAGGTAGCTGTCCCCACATACCAGTAGCTGGGTATCTGTGAGGGATGCCCACCCTTGTATGAGTCCAGCATCTTCATTTCCCAAAAGACCACCACAGACACCCAGCCAATGCCACATCTACCAGATCCCCACCATAAAGGAATCTTAAGTAGTTACTTGTCTGGATATCAAGGGCGTTTTCAGGGGACATGCTGTGACTTCTAAAGTGTCCCGGAGCAGGCCACACCTGCTGTGTCAGCACAGCCACGCAGAGCCCTGTGTGCTTTGGCTCTGGGTGGCTATGGATCAGGTCATGGGATTTTTGTCCCCTCTGTGAAGAATGTTCCACTATTCACATTCCATTCTGTAGGATTGACTGTAGCACAAAGGGGATGGGGGGGGGGGTCAGCACAAAGCATTTGATGAAAGATACAGTTTCCAGACCCATTGGCTTATCTTACTCTGAAGCTCAACACACTGGAGTGACAACTGGGCATGTGCCTGAATGGGTTCTGAGTGAAAGTGTCAGGGGAAGGAGGCCCTGAGACAAATGCACTCTTTTTTCCTCATGCTTGCAGAGTTAGGGGGACATGAGACATTAGCCACGTCCTCAAGCAGTCAGAGCAGAGGTCAGTCCCTTGATGTCTTGCATGGCATATTGAAGGATATAACACTGGAGCTCAGGCTTCCTTAGAAAATAGGAAGCCGATGTCCACAGTGCATAGGAGGTCAGAAGACCTAGGTGGCCCAGACGTCAGTCCCCAAACCAGGCTCTCATTGGAATTCCCTCGGACCTGTATTTCACCCCCACTTGATGTCTCCTTAACAGCTAGTTTCCTGGCCCCCCAATGTACCCCTCTGCAGGCTGAGTTGCTTGTCCGAGCCAGGTTCCTTCCTGGGGATCTAAGCACAGCAGAGGGTATGTTTCTGTAGCCCAGCACAAACCAGCCTCAGGAATCTGGGTTTTATTTCCATCCTGGGTCATGTACTATGGGGTCACAGTCAAGGATTGGGATAATGCAACCTCAAGCCCTTTTATGGGAATGAACACACAGTCAGCTTTAAACACAAGGGACAACTCTGGACTTAGAGTTACTAAGCTTGCCCTCCCCCCCCCCACACACACACAGCAATCTGCACAAGTCACCATAAGATCTGATATCCACCAGGGCTAAAATCAAAATTAGGCAAACTTTACATGAAGAGACAAATATTTTAGGCTGTAAACATTATAATGTACTTTATAAAGCCTAGGGAAAGTAGGAAGAGGATTCCTTCTGGTGGTTCCAAACAACCTGCTTTCAGGTGAGGGGTCCTATGAGTTAAGACCTCCAGATGAGAGGCCCTTCCCAGATCACGAGCAAGAACTCCTTTATGATCATATTAAAGTAAGAATCAGTGGAAATTGCTATTCAAAGCCTCTATTGTAGTCCAAAGAAATGGTAGAGGGAGAGAACCAACTCCCAAAAGGCTAATTCCACATGCATAGTATGACATGTATAGGCCCAAAACCACATACACTTGTGTGTGTGTGTGTGTGTGTGTGTGTGTGTGTGCACATGCATATGTGTCACTCACACACACAAACAATATAACAATAATAAAGAAAAACTTTTGAAAAGTCTTACTGTAAAATGGATTTTTTTTCTCATTATAGACAATCTTGACAATCTTAGAAATAGGCACTACACTAGTCCAAAGTCTGTGAAGTGCTAAAATGTGGTGCCATCATTCACCTTGATGCTCATAGCAGCCTCCTTATGGACGTCAATTCAATCCAAGCTCAGCTGAAAATACTCTTGTTGCTCAAGATCGAAGCACAATTGGCTTTCTTCAATTTAGGGAGAAGGTCAAGATCCCAAGAATTTGCAAGGCCCCTCTGGACTCTTGCCACTGAGCAATAGCCCAGGATACAGAGTATGCCTTTGAGCTGATCCAGCTACCAGGGCTTTCCTGCCTGCTTTGGCGCTTCCCTGCATGTTAGATATTCCTTGTTTCTAACTAAATGCTCACCTTTGGGGCTTATCTGCTCCTTGCTTCCCAAACACAATTTAACTCTGTATTTTTGTCCCTTCTTGTCCATCCACAGATACCCTAAGATAGTGGAAGCATCACACAGAATTTTTTCAAACCTTGGTCTTTCTCCTTTCTCCAGCCACGTCATTAGGAAAAGAAGCCTGAACAACGCTTATCTATTGCACTGCCTCCATTTCCTTTGTTCTGCAGAACTGGCCATAGGCTCAGCACTGTGTGGTTTTCCATCCATCCTATTCCCAACCCCAGTTTACCGTGATGGGGGGGTTATAACAGGCTGGCCTGAGACGCCTTGCCTGGTCTGTCTTGGTGCTTCTTGAATTGTTATTGTCAGAATTGTCGACGGTGTTAGTAAGGAGCAGATGTGGAGGAGGCACAAACCTGTACTCCCAGACTTTGGGAACTAGAGGCCATCCCCCTGGTCTACATCATGAGTTCCAGATCAGCCAAGGCTACATAGTAAACCATGTCTCAAAACAACAAAACAAAACATATAATCCTCCCACCCCTCCTTCCCACCTCATTACCACCTCCCTACAGCTGCTGCCTAAAAACAAGAGAGACTCAGGTTTCTGTCCTCCAATGCCTGATTCTATAGGTTAGGCTAGAGCCTACCAGGATGCATTGTAACTGCCCAGGGATGTTACTTCAGGGCCCTGCTTTGAGAATGGCTGCTATAGACAAGCATGATCTTAAGCCATATGTGTAACGGGAGGTACAATGTGGAAATAAGGGGAAGACCTCAGCCTTCTCTTCCCAGTCTCTACGTTCAAGGATTTATTCAATGCAAAATTGCAGGTTTGGGGTTTGTTGATTGTTTGTTTGTTTGTTTGTTTGTTTGTGTTTGTGTTTTTGGCTTTGTTTTTGTAAATTTTATAAAGGACTACGATATGGCGTCTTCCGGTCTTGTATCTGCTACTTTCCCCAATGCTTTGACATTAGAAGCTGAAGGAAGGGAGTGCTTATTTTACCTAACAGTTGAAGAAAGGACAGTGTCCATTGTGGTGGGGAAGTGAGGTGGCTGATCTCATTGTATCACTAGTCAGGAAGTGAAGAACAGGAGGAACTGAGTCTGGGCTATAAATCTCATTCTCAAGGCCCACCCCCAGTGACTCACTTCCTCCAGTGTTGCTCCACCTCCTAATATTTGTGCAACCTTACCAAGCAGTGCCACCAGATTGGTTGGGTGGGAGGTTCAAGCATTTAAACATGAGAACTCATGGGGGACACTTCATATCCAAATCGGAGCAGATCTGGTTACTTTATGGGATCCTGGAGACAGACACATTATTACTCCATCCTCTGGTGTGTGTGTATGGGGAGTGTGGATTGGGGTATAGCGTAAAACATAATATTTGTCAGATGCTTTAAAAGTTTAAGAAGTAATGTTTCATGAATATGAGAACTATGAAAATTTTATATGAAAATTAAAATTTTGGGAGTCTACAAAGTCTTATCCAAGCCTGTTCTTCCTACATTGTCTGTGGTTATGTCCAATAAAGACAGCAGAGTACGGTAATTTAAATGGAGACACTATGACACAATAGCTCTAAAGCTTTTATATCATCTGATGCTCCCAAGATGTATTCCTGACTTCTGATCTGATTTTTGTGCTAGGGTCTTTCAGAATAAGGTACATTAACCTCTCCAGATACTTCTCTCTCTCTCTCTCTCTCTCTCTCTCTCTCTCTCTCTCTCTCTCTTTCTCTCTCTCTCTCTTGCTGTGTGTGTGTGTGTGTGTGTGTGTGTGTGTGTGTGTGTGTGTGTGTGTGTGTGTTTGAAATAATATATTCTTTCTTTCCCTATAGTTTCTGGTCTTAGGAAATATTATATGGCTGTCTCCTGGCTGTAGTGGAAATAGGCTCTACTCTGAGAATGTTTCTTGCAAGTAAACTACTAACCTTTTCCCTAAATAGATATTATGTTTAAATTATGAAAACAAATCTACTTTTGAAGGAAACTCTTAAATAATCCAATGTTTTCCCCCGTTGGCAACCAGAAACCTTCATGAGGAATGCAGAATTAGTAAATCTTTGCTTCTCCCTGGGGACAATGTCCTGGGAATATATGTATCTCTTCCTGAATGAAAAACATTGATACATAAATTTAAACAGCTAAGCAAGCACTATCCATGTCTCCTGTAGATGTTTACAGTGTTTCCATATCGGTCAGTCTATTCATTTACAGTGAGATAAATCAATCTTTAATCGATAGGAAATGTTTTAGAAAACAAATACGGTAGTGTTCAGAGTTTTTTTTTCCTAGTTCCTGTTAATGAACAAACATTACCATAAGGAACACTGGAGGTTTGACCTCAGCACTTCCATTTTGAAAAGAAAACTTTGAGGAAGCGTGGTTAATGGATGATTCGTGTTCTTGGATAGCAATCGGTGGTTTCCATATCTTTCTCATGAAAGTATATAAAGAAGAGAGTAATAATGATGTCTCTCTCAGTCTAGCATGGGTTCCCCTGTGATGCTATCCATCATGGTGGGATACGGTCAGGAGAGGACTCATCAGTGCCAGGACCATGTGAACAGAATGTCTTTTCTCATCAAAAAAAGCACAGGGCTCTACTTGTTCTACCTAGAAATATTAATGCTTTGGCCTTCTAGAATGATTATTGCATGGTCTTTAGCCAGCACAAAGGCACAGCCTTTGCACAGCCTCAACCGTAAGTAGCCGAGCCTTCTAGAGAGTGGGACACAGATTCCTTTGCCAGAGTAATCATTTTCTAGTATCTGGGTGAAAATCTTAGATTCAGAGAAATGACAAGTTTGGCACAAGAGAATAGAAAAGCCATCTGGACCCTTTTGGACTCTTTGGCTCTGATTCCTGGGGTCACAGTCACTATGGTTGGGAGGTCTAGTGCAAGGGAGTTCACCAGTCAAGGGAGAACAATAGCAGGTAGGTAGTAAGTTGGAGCTCATAACAAGAGGAAGCAAGAGAGCAACGAGAACCCTCCCTTTGAATGAGTGACTCATGGCTGACTCTCCCTCCAGTGCCAAGATGTGTGGAAGGTCACGGGTAGGAAATGTGGTCATTGTCCTGCAGTAGGGAAACACTAGTGTTTATATAAAAAGTTCTCTGATTGTACATTCCATCAACCAATGGTTCTTGGCACATACAGAAGTTCTTTGAGTTATATTTTAAAAAGCAGTAGATAAAGCAGAGAATAGTACATTTTTACAAGAAACTAAGAGGCCAAAAGGACAGTTTTGGAATATTCTGGGCAAGTTAGGTCTTTGGGGGTGGGGTGTTTACAGTAATTAGTCTGGTGTCTTGGTAATTAGCCACACAGAAGAAATGACTCTGGAGGATGGCATTCCACAGCGGAATTCAGCATGTGTGGAACTCACTATTAGTTCAAGTTCAAGTTTTTCTTTAACCCTGTTAAGTTACTATCTTCCTTGGTGACAGAATCCTAAGTCCTGGAGATCTCAGAAACTCACAAGACAGCTATGGAGACAGCTTACAGGGTAAATAGCTTGCCAAGAAAACCTAAATTCTATCACCCGAATCCGGGTAAAAGCAAAACAAACAAAAAATTATCTGTCTGTAGTGATATGTACGTGTAACCTTAGGGCTGCAGAGGCTCTGACCTACATACACAGATGACTCTCTGGAATTTACTGGCCAGCCAGCCTATTCTAAACAGTGAGCTCCAGGCCAATAAATGCCTCCATCGAAAAACAAGATAAACGGCTCCAGAGGAATGAAACACAGATTACCTAGTAACTTACACACACACACTTGCACACATATACACACAAACACACACACATGCACACATAAACACACAAACACACATACACACACACACATACACACACACACATGCAAAAAACAACAACAAAAAGAATAATGTAAATTTCCAGTGTCTCAGATGCACTTTGTGCTTTCTGTACATGCCAGGGTTGGTACTGTTATGAACTCGGGGCTACAGGCAAAAATAATAATGAACAGATCTCCATGACTACCCTGAAGTAAATGCCTACAAGGTCAAAAGAAGACTTCCTATTAAATAGCAACAAAGATGCCAGGCCCTGTCCTAAGATACCACCCAATATGGCAACTTTTGAACCCCAAGTACCAATGAGATGTATCACCAGATAAAAGATACCTACCATCAAGCCTGACCACCTGAGTTTGATGCCTGAAAATAAATTCCCTGTAAGTGTCCTTTAAACTACACACACACACACACACACACACACATACACACACACACACACACACACACACACACACACATACTGCCCATAAATGTAATTTTAAATTAAAATAAAAAGAATTAACCAAGACAAAATTCACCGTCCAAGTACAGGGGACATGGACCAGAAAGCAATCATTTGTGCCTAACTTTCTTGTGAAATCAGACTACTGCCCTTGTGCCCTCCCTGTGGACTGCGGACAGAAGATGTAAAGCAGTAGGGTTTGTCTCGTCAAGGTCCCTGTGGGGCAGAATAAAAAAGCTTTCACCCCTCCAGGCTGGCAAACCAGAGGAAAGAGCAAAGACCAGGGGACAGACTTCCATGGATTGAAGGTAGCACGGCAGGATCCAGCCGTCATGTCCTCGGAACAAATCATTTAAAGGCACAAATTCAGAGATGCCCAAGAATCGCTGAAGATGGAGAATCGTACTCCTCTTCTTGGATGGGTTAAAAAAAAAAAAAAAAAGATGCACTTTTGCCAAATTACTTAAAAGCAGTTATCGGTCTCCAAGTTCTTAGCGTGTCGGCAGTGGGAAAGGACGTGTTACAAGGAAGGACAACAACAAAAATGCAGACAGCCACAAAAAGAACTTCAGAGGTTCTGCAGATTTGTGGGGAAAGGGGGATGCAGCCAGGACACTGACAACTGGGACGCACTCATGTGCCTGCTCCTTGTCAATAGTGACCTTCTGAAAATGTAGGCATGAACTGAATTAAAGCTAATGCTCCCTGCCTGCTCACAGTGTGCCCCGTACAACTCTGTGTGCCTGCAGTTGCCCGCCCTTTTAACCTTCCCAACAACCTGGTAGGGTAAGTGCTTGGCAGGCCACTATCAGGAGGAGGGCTGGCTTCACAGGTACTAAAGCTCAGGGACGCATGAGCTTCACAGGCAGAATCTGGGCTCCATCTCTTAGCAGCTGGGCTACTTGCCCTCACGGTCCATGAACCTGAACGACAATTTTATACAGAACACCAAGCTATGAAATTGTGCAATGGAATAAGCTAAAAGCCAGCTTCTGTTTCACCTTTCCTATGTTGTAGCCAAAAAAAAATAAATAAATAAAAATCTAGAGATTGCTGTCAACACTATCTGATATGAGAAACACCTATCTGATTAAAACAGACAGTAGCATTTCAACCCAGCACAATTCTCTCTGTGTGTAGGTGTGGGTGTGTGGGTGCATGAGTGGTGGCAGTGACAGAGGAGGAGGGGAGGCAGCAGACTGGGCCACAGCAGTGACCTTGAAGAAGATTGAATGAGAAATGTCTTGGGCATTTGAACACTTGCTTCCTGCTGGTGGCGCTCTTTGGGGAGGTTTAAGGCTAAGGCATGTGCCCTGGTGTAAGAAGTATGTCACTAGAGGTGGGCTTGAGAGTTTAAGAGTCACTGTTTGCTGATCATTCTCTCTGCTCTGAGCTGGCTGTGTAAGAATGTGAGCTCTCAGCTTGTTGCGGTGCTGCCCCCGCCATGATGCATTCTAACCCTCTGGAACTATAGCCTAAATGATTCCTCTTTATTCTATAAGTTGCTTTGGTCATGATGAGTCAACACAGCAATAGAAAAGTAACTAATAGCATGTTTTCTATGTGCACTTATATGTTCATGTGCATAGTGTGTTTATAGGTGTGTGCATATATGCATGTGGGTACATGTGTGTATGAGAACAACAGTTGATATCAGGTGTTTTCCTCAATTGGTTCCCAACCTATTTTTTTTTTTTTTTTTTTTTTTTTTTTTTTTTTTTTTTTTGGTGACAGGGTCTCTTTACCATGAGACCTCTCAACCTGGAGCTCACTGATTGGCTAGACTATCTGCCTGAGTAAACCCCAGGGACCCAGCTACCTCTGCCAACTTTCTACATACATCCTTCGAATCCAAATTCATCTCTCCAGCCTCCTTTTTCTGGAACTTGATGGAAATGTAACTATTAAAGCATTTGCTTGGGGCCAGTGAGTGTCCTGTTTACATTTCAATAGGATTTGAAGAATATAGGAAACATTCATATAGTCATGAGATTTGGTATAAATACTGATGCTTTTTGCTCATCTTTCTCTCAAGGGGCAAATGCCTATGTGGTGCGTAGACCTTTATGGGGTGCCACAGACATAGTAGAAGCCAGTGAGAGACATCCCCTCTGAATTAGATTCAGATATGGGATCATGCTTGACACTTCCCAGAAGTCTCAACCTGG
This sequence comes from Micromys minutus, assembly GCF_963924665.1. Classification (NCBI taxonomy): domain Eukaryota; kingdom Metazoa; phylum Chordata; class Mammalia; order Rodentia; family Muridae; genus Micromys; species Micromys minutus. The sequence goes on along the minus strand of NC_137981.1, from coordinate 44,046,293 downwards.
GTGTGCAAGAGTAATAGGTACCAGTCCTACAGGGCTCGCAGGTGTACCTACAGCGATTCTAATGTTCCATATGTGGAATGGTCTCCTCTTTATAGAAAATGAGCTCAGCCCTTGGTGATAGAGGCCATGCCAGATATAATCAGAGAATGGGGAAGGAGCTAGGGTAACCATTTTCTCTGGTCTTTTTCTCTCCTAATCTGGCTTTAGCACTTCTACCCCCACAGCAGTCTTAACACCATGGCCAGCTTCTGAGAACCCTGATGCTGCGTCATATACTTCTCCAAGACCCTAGTTCTAAAGCTAAGGTTGCAGTCTTGCACAGGTGAGGATCTGATCTTCTCTTGTGGGATGGGGAAGCAACTATCTCACCCATGACAGCTGGATAAGCAAGGAAGAAATCCCATGTTGTTTCTGAGAATGCTCAGTGGATGACTTATAAGTGCCCTGGGAGACAGCTGCCTTCTTTGAAAAGACAAGGTCAAGCATTTAAACATCGCTGCTAGGTTAAGAAGTTTACAAGGCTAATATTTTCTATCGTTTACTGTGGTGATTTGAATATGCTTGACCCAGGGATGTGTGGACTTGTTGGAGGAAGTGTCACTGTGGGTGTGGGCTTTAAGACCCTCAACCAAGCTGCCTGGAAGCCAATCTTCTCCTGCTCCTTCTGTGTCATGCCTGCCTGGATGCTGCCATGCTCCTGCCTTGATAATAATGGACTGAACCTCTCAACCTGTAACAACCCAATGAAACGTTGTCCTTATAAAAGTTGCCTTTGGTGTCTATTCACAGCAATAATAGCCTAACTGAGACATTTATCTATCTTCTTCCCTTTCAATCCTGCTTCTGAGCCTTAGAGATGGCAAGGACTTTGCCCACTATTCTGGGTTCTACCATGAATTTCTGGTGTAATCATAGAATAAGTTAAATGGACTTTCTGTGCACACAAATCCCCCCAGCTGCCTCTTGGCCTGGTGAGTGCAGCTAGCCAGTGACCTTATGCCTGCCAGCAGGAGCTGTTTCTGCCCTGGCATCTGCTCCTTTTATTTGTTTCTCATGCCTCATTCTCTCTGCCCTCACCTATACAACCAGAGTCCCAGGCTTTCTTTGCACCTGTTGTTCAGCTGCCAGTTAGCATAAGCATTCTATTTTCTGCCTTTCTCCCTATAAACACCTTGTTTATAGAGAACATATAGTTTGGCCTCTTGTCTACAGACAAACTGTCCTACTCCTAGGCTGCAGATGCTAGCAGTCAGCTCCAGACTGAGCCAAGAGGCCCATGGTGTTCCTCTACAATCTAAAAACATGGTAGTTTTATAGACATATGTAACATATTGAAATTCTATCCCTTTATTGGCCTCTCTTACTCTCCTCACATTCCTACTGACCCCATTTTCCTTTCCAACCAGGACGCTGATATTACATATTCTGTTGGGAGATGGTCTCATGAAGAGACCCACAGATTTTGTGTATTCATGATAGCAATTACATGCAGTATCCAGAAAATAGCATTTCATAGCACTCCAAACAACCCACCTGCCTTAGCTAGGGTTTTATTGCTGTGAAGAGATACCATGACCAAGAGTTGTTTTTATACAACTCTTATAAAAGCAAACATTTAAACTGGGGCTGGAAAAAGAGCTGAGAATTTTGTCTTGATCAGAAGGGTGCCATAAGGAACTTGTCTTTCTCAAGCAGCCAGGAGGAGGCTCTCACCACCCTAGGCTGAGCCTGAACATAGGAGGAGACTTCAAATCCCACCCTCACAGTGACACATTTCTTCCAACAAGGCCACGCCTACTTCAACAAAGACATACCACTTAATAGTGCCGTTCCCCATGGGGTAAACATTCAAACACATGAGTCTATGTGTCTCCTATTCAAGCCACTATGCCACCCATTCTTCTAGAACATTCCCTGGATCTTGTAGTCAATAATATAAATGTCCTATAAAAGGTTGAGGACTCAAAAATTATGTATTTATAGCACTCTGAACAGTTACATTTCTGGACTAAGCATTGCCCAGTGAGAAAATAAGCTTCTCTGTTCGAGGCTGAGAGAAGCAGCCTAGTCTGTGAGTATAAACACAAATATTTAGAAGGCAATTTGGATATATCCCCATTTAACAAAACATCAGCAATAGCTTCTCCACTAGGGCCTATGATTTCTATAACCACATGCTTTCAAGGAGGTTTACAGTACCATGCATGTTTTCCTTACCATGAAGCAGGCCTCAGTTATGATCATAAAGTAGTTGACTACAGTCACAATACTGGCATAGCAATGGGCAGGATTTGCCAGCAGGTCAGTGCTGTGGTGTGCAGAGTTCATTGCTAGGTAGAAATATTGATTCCTTTTTCTATCCTAGCAGCCTAAATAGCACCAGGAGCTCCGCAAAGCAGGAAGAAAGCTTCCATCTCAGCTTCTGTTTGATTTCTCTGTGATCTGAGTCCAGTCTGTGAGGTCCTCAGTAACAATGTTGTGATATACCTCTTTAGTAAGTAATCAAAAGTAGCAGCCTGTGATATGATAGCTTTAATGTTGCCTTGCCACAAATTTAGTCACCTGAGTCTGAAACCTCACAAGAGAACTGTCCTGGTTGGTGTGGAAAGGTTCACCCTGATTGTGGTGGCCCCTTCAAGTGGGAGCCCAGATTTAAAGGGGGTGATTCAGAAGAAAGTTTACTCCCTTTCCTTTGCCTGGCTTGACCTCCCTCTTGCCAGCAACTTGGTTTACCTGCCCATCCCTTCACTGATTGCAGAATCAGCATTTTCAAGTCTTCCTCCTGGAACAGGGGCCACAGAGCATTAGGAATTGTCAAAATTGGAACTGCTGAGGCACCCTGCCTTGTGGAGTGATTTGGGAACGTTGGCTCCAACCTCAAGGACTGAGCACAGCATCTCACATATGATTTATATGATTTGGTGTATTTCAAAGCTCACAACACACACACACACACACACACACACACACACACACACACACACACACACACACGGTCTGTTCCTCTAAATGGCCCTGACCAAAAGAGCCTGAAGGAAGTACCTGGACAACTAGTCATAGATAGCTCACACCTGGAAATGAAGTTCAGTTTAAAAACTTATGGCTTATGAGAACAGCATTATCCACCCATGCAGGGTAAGAACCATGATGATTTTATGAATCTTTAACATAATTTATGTAGTGTAACTGACATTCTTCTGCCTATACCATACCTTGTACTTCAGCTTTTTCTTGTGTACAAAGAAGGAGTGAAACTCACTGGCATTGTCAAAAGTGGAACATAAGAATAAAGAAAAAACTTAGGACATGAAAGACAGCCTCTGCCCACCCCAAGTTTGATGCATTTACCTGCAAAATGTAATAATCATAATGTCAATGACATCACATCTGGCTACCCCATCCACGAGGACAAATTGGAGCTCCCTAAGTGCCCCCACAGAATGTGATTACAGAGCTCCAGCAAACCTACCATGAGGCTCTACAGGTTCTGAGGAAGCTGGGTACCGCACTGGACACGAATAGTGAGCCAGCAGTCTTGACTACACATCTTAAACGTGCAGGTGATGTTGTGCCATACAAACCAGTGAGGATAACAGAAAAAGAAGTTCCTTTGTAAGACAGACTAGAGTGTTAGCATAAACGGCAGCTCCTCAAGGGTGTGAGCAGAAAGGGACAGTCAAGACAGTTAAGCAGCTGTACCTAGCCACACCCCAAGACAACTCTTCTGTGTTCTGGGCCCTTCGCCGGATTCTCAAATGCATGGTGTCATATAATGTCACCTCCATTCTATGTCAGCTCACTGTCTCTGATGCCATTGTAGATAAAGGCATGGAGAGTAAATCTCCCTATATCCACTCAAGTAAAGAATTGTGAGATTTGAGCAACACATCAGCCTGAACATTTCCTGACATGAACAGCTCTTGACAGTTTCAAGAAGAAAGGCAGCACCCAGCTTGTCCTGAAGGGCTAATGAGCTTCAGTAAATTATTTTGGGTCTTGTTTGGAGAGGACTGTGAATGTTTCTTGAAGAAAGCGAAACGAAGAAAGATGCCATGGTCATTCAGAGGCTAAGGACAAGAAGACCATTTTCTCCCAGACTAGATAGGGATCAAGGAAGGAGAGAGACTTCATTTAGGATGTTGTAGTGGCCTTCCACATGGACTTTCCTACCACCTCACACTGAATTCCTAACTTTCCAACAGGAAAAACAGTGGGGATGTTTCTGTAGTTTTATGTTTTTGTTGTTGTTTGATTTGTTTTTTAGCTGTCATGACCACTGTTGCCAAAAAGGTTCAGCTATTCTGAATTCAGTGAGTGTAGGCTAATGTTAAGGTGATACATGATTGGACAGTGGAAAGGTAAGTGGGGAAAGAGTCTAGAGGAGTGTAAGAGATGGAGAGGAAGAGACTGATAGAGAGAGAAGATGGAAGCAGATGTGCACATTTTTCTCAGTGCATCTCTAGCTCTGATAAGGCTATTATGATTATTTCTAAGGGTTTCTGTGGGTCTAATTTATTTAATCCAGATGGACAGTTTATATCTGTGTCTACTGGTTGTAAGCTTATTGTGTAGAGGGTTTATGGACTAAAAATTTAACATATAAACCTGTTTGATAAATTGATGATTGTAGAGTCATGTTTCTACCGGGTGGTGGAGGAAAGTGAGTGAAAACAATATTCATGGGCAGTGGAGTGGACTGAGCCTGAGTTCTTGGAGGCAGCATAAAGCCACCAAGTTAGAAATCCCTGCAGTACCATATGGATCCTGGGTGCAGGCACTAACATAGACAAAGGGTTTATACTTTTTAATATTTACTAAAACAAGTGAGTATTCCTTTCCTTCCTCTAAAGGCACATAGAGGAAGTCTTTAATAAGGGGTATAAACAACATGGAAACAGATGAGACACTCCTGGGCAATTTTAGCCTTAAAAACCTTAAAACACACACACACACACACACAAACACATTGCTTTCAGATTTCTGGTTCACCAGAGTCCACAGGTGACCTCTTTTATTATGAATTTTACTCTATACATCTCTAGAACCCAGAAGACAATGCTAACTCCCCCTTGAAAGACAGGAACTGAGACAAGGAATGAGGACCCAACCTTTCTAAGCCTCTTGAGTACAGAGACTCATTTGTCTTAGAGGATGAGTAAAGGTCAGTTTTCCAACTACAATGTGTCTTATTTGGTCCAGAATGATACAAGTAGAATTCTAAAGTCTCCTTCCCACTTTGACAGGCTGTTGTACTTTCTGCTTTTTACTGGTTTTGCTTGTGGAAGTAAGTGGTATAGTGATTCCTCAATACTCCTACCTGCACTTCATTTCCTCAATACTCCTACCTGCACTTCATTTCCTCAATACTCCTACCTGAACTTCATTTCCTCAATACTCCTACCTGAACTTCATTTCCTCAATACTCCTACCTGCACTTCATGCCTACAGAGCTTCTCAAGATGACACGATATGACTTCACATGCTGTGAAATTATCAGAAATTGAAAGAGGCTTCTTGTTGTTGTTTTCAAATTTTCCTGGAAGAGAAAGTCATCTAAATGACATTTTCTTGTCTTAACTATATGGTGGTAAATGTGTCTTGTTGCCAGGAATTGTTAATTACTTTTTCTCACTGGAAAACTTGTTACTGGAATTAAAAGTAGAACTCCTGGATTCCAACACTTTACACTTCCTTAAGAGGCTGTCTTTTACTATGTGGTCACATGATTACATTAATGACAGGTAGAATGCATCATTCCCTTTGAATAACATTCAGAAGTAGCAAGGAGGGGGTGTTAGCACCTCACCTGTCCTGGTTCCTGGAGCCTCACCATGGCAGACCCCTTTGTAAGGTTCCAGATGGGAAGAAATGGGTTGGCAGTGTGCAAGCCAGCATTTAAAGAGGACAACACCTGTATCAGGCCCCAGTCATTGATGAATGCATATTAAACCAGAATCTCACTACAGCTGTCAGAGTAACAGTGATTGACAGCAAAGAAATTTCATTATGCACATCCATGGAATTGCAGCAAAGCTTTGATTAATATCTACATTCAGATCTGCAGAAGCAGCATTTTTGTTAGTGTTTGAAGAACCACTGATAGATAGACTCAGGCAGCATTAACTCTCAAATATGCTCAGAACAGTGCCACACAAAACCAAGATGGACTCTATTTTTGTTTTGGGGGCAACTTTGGTATCCCTTCTCTTGGGCAAATTAAAACCAGACAGAAGTTACTCAACCTGCCATTCAGGGCAAACAATGATGAGGACTTGCTCATGATCCCTGGAAAACATTTCTCAAGCATTTTTCAACTACATTTGAAAAGGAAAGCATAGTAGATGGTTTCAAAGTGCCATGCTTATTGCAAGCAACAAGGGTCATGCCATACATTGTTTAAGCACAACTTCACTGTCACAAAGATACTAGCATATGGTAAGAACCAACTCCACAGAACCCCAACCTAATATGTAAAGCCACTGGTGACTAATAATGAAAAATTAGATTCTTTTTAAACTTCCCTTTTTGGCAAAGCATATGGTATTGTTGAATCACAGGAGCCTGGAATACCACTCGTCCAGCTGTTGTTGGAAATGATAGCTGTGTTGGCTGCTGAGCTGTTACCTCTATGCTTCAAACCCATTTCTTACTCTCAACTCTGCGAATCAGGAGTTGCCACCCTCTGCCTGATTTATCCTCTTCTTTCCTCTTACTCCTTTAAAATCACCCTTAACTGATATTCAAGTGTTTTGTGTTATAAATAACTATTCAAATAAGATGTTTCAAGTTCAACATCAGGAGTATTTCATACCTGTACTGGCTGGTTTTGTGTCAACTTGATACAAGCTGGAGTTATCACAGAAAAAGGAGCCTCAATAGAGAAGATGCCTCCAGGAGATCCAGCTGTAAAGGCATTTTCTCAACTAGTGATCAAGGGGGGAGGACCCAGCCTATTGTGGGTGGTACCACCTCTGGGCTGGTAGACCTGGGTTCTATACGAAAGCAAGCTGAGCAAGCCAGGTGAAGCAAGCCAGTAAGCAACATCCCTCTACGGCCTCTACATCAGCTCCTGCTTCCTGACCTGCTTGAGTTCCTGTCCTGGCTTCCTTTGGTGATGAACAGCAATGTGGAAGAGTAAGCTGAATAAACCCTTTCCTCCCCAACTTGCTTCTTGGTTATGATATTTTGTGCAGGAATAGAAACCCTGACTAAGACAATACCCAACAGGTTCTCCCAAATGAGGTATTTTGTGGGAGTAGAATGTTAGATGAAGCCTCCAGGTTCTGGCTTGTACCCACTGTGGTCTTAAATAGCATACAGGACTATCAGGAAAGCCTTGCTCACCATACTAATCTCAGGCTATGTCTTAGGTTCCTAAGCCCAGCATCCATCTCCAAAGCCATATAAAAAGGTTTATTCCCAATACTTACCCTGCAAGCTTTGCTGCATGGGATGTTGGCACTGGGCTCTATGGAATCTTAAAGAGCCTAAAGAACTTCCTTGAAAGGTCATACACACCCAGGCAGAATCACTCCAGTTTCCACCCACATTCAGACCAATTACTGCTATGTAAACCATCCTGAAATGGAGAAGAGGACAGGAAAGGAAGCTTCAGGGACCTAAAATGGCCCAGGAGACATGACCTACTGAGAGCAGATAGCAAAGTCTCAAAAATATTTTCCATATCAACATATTTGCATTGACAAAGGATGACACTAGAGTTTCCCTTGGAATTGTACTTTTATGAACAACATTAATAATGGATGGGCCACTGTCATATTGTCCCTTCAAAAGACATAGAGGATAACACAAACAGTCAGGTGTCTGGTAAGCCTCTGCAGATGGGAGCAGCTAGTTCCCAAGTCCAGCCACTTAGTACAAGAGATTCAGATTATAGCTTAGAAAATTAGGTTCCTAAGTCAAGCTCCTACCAGATTGTTCACTAATGGTCAATGAGTGGTACTGAAGAATGCTCTAACAAATAATCCAGGCTAAGAAACTTAAATCTATAAATGTCAGTGATCTGGTTCATATATGTATTAATTTGTTTTGATTAAGACCTAGTAATTAAATTCATGCAAAGTGAAACAATAGCCTCAGAAACAAGATTAAGCTTCACACCTGAGTCCTGGGACTCAAAAGCAGCATGGATCTCACCCAGCCTTGACCTCCCCATCCCAGACTAGCACCAACAGTGATACCTACTTCCCTGTGTTGTGGGTGGATGTAGCATTTAGTGCTGAAACACTACTACAGGGACCTTTGATTGTGGGAACCACTTGTCGACTTAATAGCCACCCCTTAACATAGTGCCTGCATCTAACTGGGATTCAGTAAATCTTTGTTGACTGACTACATAAATAAATAATTATAGAGTTTATTGAAGTGCCCTTTTTATACTGTTGTGCCATTAAAGACTTCATATAACTCTTAAAGGAAACATGCCCAGGGAAAAACAAAGCAGACACTGGAAAGATGTGGACCATTTAAAGTCTTTGATTGAGCTGTAATTCATTTAAATAAGATTTTTCTCCTGATATTTTCAAGGCATTTTCAGGAATTCTGTAATTTATCAGGCATTTACTTTTTTATGAAAGACTAAGAAGGAAGCATGCAGCTATATGCACTATAACTGAGGTAGTTTGCTGCCTTATTCATTCCCTGTCCTGGCTGCTGGGTCCTCAGAGATTGGCTATTTCTAAAACAAAGAATAAAGAATGACAAGACATAACTTTAGACTGCTGGTAGCCTATGATAGGATTGCTGCAGACCATAGGTTTTGTTTTTCTATCTAGTTTCTGGCCAATAAAGATAAATGGTTTTTCTCCATTGAGTCAGATAGCAGAATTCTCCCAGTAAATTCTGTTTTAGGTTTTAGCTTGTGACTACAAGATCCTCTGCATGTAAACAAAACAGACATGGAGATTCTTTGACTAAGGTCCTCTACAGGCTCCTATGAAGACCACAGCCTCAGCTCTACACTTTTGAGAGAAACAGGACCCTCAAGGAAGCTGTAAAGGAAAGGAAATACAAATGCTTGTTCCCAACATGTCCCCATGTTCCCAGGTCTCACTCCAAGCCAATCACAGAAGCATTTCAGGCTCATGAATTTTCCAGACACTGTCGAAGAAAATGCCATTGCTTGCAAGAATCCATGATGTGAGCCATGATGGTCAAAGCTGGAGGCATTACAGGTAAAATGTTAGGCAAAGACAATGAAAGTCATGTCTATGTATCCATTGTTTGTTTGATTGCTTGCTTGCTTGGCTTCTTGATGCAATATCTTGATGTGTATCTCAGGTTTGCCTTGGATGCACTATTTAGCTTATGCTATCTTAGAACTCAGTCTTCAGAGTTCTGGGATTACTGGTGTTTTCCACCATGCCTGACAAAGGCTAGTTTCTATGTTGTGTTATTTCTTGCATAACACCTTCTCTCTAAACACCAAGAATAACAAGAGCACCATCAACTGCCTTAGAGCAGTGAGAAAGAACGACAGCATGCCACTGCTGTGGGCAGCTAATCAAGAAGAGAGGTCACAGGAGGATGGGATGACCCATCACTGAAAATAAAAAGCAGTTAGTTAGTAATGCTTAATGGGCTGAGGGAAACCGTCACTTCCGACCAGCAAGAATGCAATCAGAGATGCAATAACAACATGGAAAGGATCTTTTCCTGTGGTCATGAGAGATGCCAACATTTGATGGCCTCAAATAATACGATCAGACCTGAAGGATGGTTGGGTTCCACTTGTGCAGATTCGACCAACGACAAATACAAAATGTACTTAGCTCCCCATCCCCTAGGCTTGGGGAACACTATAGAAGAGGAAACAAAAAGTGTAAGAGCCAGAGAATGGGAAGGAGTGGGGTTTGTTTGTTTGTTTAGGATATGGAATGATTATTACACTCCATGAACCCACAGCAGCTACGGCCACCTGCACACAAGTTAAAGGCACCAAAACTCCTTGCATGGTTGAGGGATGAAAGATGATCTCCAGACCACATTCCCTACTGAAGAGCTATTAGAGGCTAGTAAATACTAAGGGAGGGAGAATCCTTCTTTATTGCCTATACCCTAGACAGCTCTCCACCTGACCCTACCTGCCCTTGGGGGTTGGGGGCAAGTTGGCACAGAGTCAACAACACAGACTCCAGGATCAGGTGAGAAATACTACAGGGAGCTCTTCTGAGCCCTGCTGCAAACTCCTTTATTACCCTCCACCTACACCCCCATTGGTTCCAAGAAAGTACCTATTCTGAATAGCAGTTCCTGATTGACTGACATTATTTGCACCAACAATCCTTGCTCTCTCATGCAGTCCTCAATTAGGTCCTCCTGCAGGAATCGCTTTTGCAGCTGCATGGGTCCCAGCATTTACATAGAGGCAGCCCTGCAGTTCCTGCTAAGGTTTTTCTTAGAGGGTGGAGCCAATGAGTCTTCCCAATGCTCCAGTGGCTGGTCTCACATCCCTGTACATATGGACAGCCATGATTGGACCTATTTGGTCACCAAAGATAAAGACATGAAATTAGAAGGAAGAGGTACTGGGTACGGGGAGAGGGGGTGGACTCTAAGGGGAGTAGAGAGGAAGTGTGTGTTTGATTGTATTTTTTATATACGTGTAAAAAATGGTCAAAAAATAAGATAAATTAAAAAAAACACTCTGGTATCCATAAACATAGAGTTCTTTCCTCTTGTTACTTCCAAAATAATGTGTAGCAGCCTTTAATATTTACACATCTGCATTAAATTAAAATACAAGTGATATAAAGATGATTTAGCATACCAAAGAGGATATTGTCTGAATGTCATATCCTTATGTCTGAATGTGCCTCTGCAAGGCACACTGAAATGAATGCTCTAGATGCTTGTTCTATCTCCTGCCCACAAATGCACATGTAGTAGATTTATAAAGAAAGAAAATAAAAGGAAATCTTTTTTATTGGATATTCTCTGTATTGACATTTCAAATGTTATCCCCTCCCCCACTTCTATCTCTCTCTCCTCCTCCCCTTACTTGAATGAAGGTGCTCCCTCTCCCAATCAGCCTCTCCCACCTCAGTGCCTTGCCATCTTGCTACACTGGGCAAACAAGCCTTTACAGGACCAAAGGCCTCTTCTCCCATTGATGCCAGACAATGTTATCCTCTGCTACAAATGCACCTGGGGCCATGGGTCTCTCCATGTGTGCTCATTGGTTGGTGTTTTAGTCCCTGGGAGTTCTGGAGGGTTTGGTTGGTTGATGATGTTCTTCCCATGAGGTTGCAACCCTTTTCAGCTCCTTCAGTCCTTTCTCTAGCTTTTTCATTGGGGCCCCTGTGTTCAGTCCGATGGTTAGCTGCAAGCATCCTCCTCTGTATCAGTATGGCTCTGGCAGAGCCTCTGAGGACGCATCCATATCTGGCTCCTGTCAGTGAGCACTACTTGGTATCAGCAGTGCTGCAGCAGGAATGTTAGAAAAGACCCAAGAAATCTCCACAGGAGTGTTTCTTCTCTGATGTTAAGGGACATTTCATATACTGGGAAAATAGACTCAGGACAGGTAGAGGGTCAAGAATGGAGCACATTTTCAGAGGCAGCTAACCCCATTGGAATACAGAGATCTGCTCCAAGGCAGACAATAAATTAGGGTTTTGTGTGTATATATGTCCTAGCTAGTTTTACATAAACTTGGCACAAGCTAAATTTTGCTTTAATTTGATTGTGACTATGTTCTAGTTCTTTCCTCTTGAAGTAAAAAACATACTTAACTTATTTTTGCTTCTACAAGAGCCCATAGTTGAGGGACTAATTTTTAAAAGAGATTTTAAGTTTAAAAAGAGTCTTTGGGTGTTTTAAGAGACTGGATTTTAAAATGTTTAAAGAATGTGAGACTTTTAAAGTTTCTAAAATGTTTATATTGTGATGTTAATATGTGACCTTGAGGATGAACAAGATAGGAAAAGTTATGGAAGGTTATGGATTAACAGTGATCTGTTTGCGTGTCAAGTTGACAAGGCGTCACTTTTCCTGGCTAGTTTTATATAAACGTAACACAAGCTATAGACATATGAAAGGAGGGAACCTTAATTGAGAAAAATGTGCCTCCATAAGATCCAGCTGTATGGCATTTTCTTAATTAGTGATTGATGGAGGAGGGCTCAGCACGTTATGGTGCTATGCCTGAGCTGGTGATCCTGGGTGCTATAAGAAAGCAAGCTGAGTGAGGCATGAGGAGCAAACCAATAAGCAGTACCCATCCATGGCATCTGGATCAGCTCCTGCCTCCAGGTTCCTTCCCTATTTGTGTTCCTGTTCTGACTTCCTTCAATGGTCAACAGTGATATGGAAGTGTAAACCGAGTAAACCTTTGACTCCCCAAGTTGCTGTAGTCATGATATTTCATCATAGCAATAGTACCCCAAACTAAGACAGAGTATGATTGTGGTGTACGTGTTGGGGAGAGGGTAACCACATAGGTGTGTGGAGGACAGAGGGAGACAGCAGCTGCCAGACTCTATCGCTCTCTATTTATTACTGTGAGACTGAGTCCCTCATGAGAACCAGGTCTAAGCTGGTGGTTTGCAAATCACAGCAATCCTCTTATCTATGTATTCAATAGCATAATGGTATGTGTGTGTGTGTGTGTGTGTGTGTGTGTGTGTGTGTGTGTGTGTGTGTGTTTGTGTGTGTCCATATCCAACTTTTCATGTGGGCCCTATAATCTGAACTCACTGAGCCTATCCCTCCAGCTCTAAAAAAAAAAAAAAAATGTATTTCTATTTACATCTACTCCATCATCTTTGTACAAAGGCACATTGAATCACAAACACATCTACATACACTTGAAGGACTACTTCCAGGACCCCTGAGGATGCTCATTAATAACCAATTCTCTGAACCTTACTGGATCCCAACACTTTCTTCAAGCATATTAGGCAGAGCAGTGAGTGTAATCGCTCTATGTCAGGTGCTATGGACCTCAGATCTGCTCCTTGCTAGCTGTAGGCATCTCTTTGAATTTTATTCCATTACCTGAAAATAAAGGTGATGAATAATTATGTAGAGATCCTGAGATTAAGAGTCTAAGAAAGGAATGATCGTAGTTTGTAACAGTCTGACTCTCAATTAAAGGTAAAGAAAACCCAATGGACTACTGTCAGATTATACAACACGCTTGAGATGAATGGGAGAATGGGTGTCCCAGAAGTGTTAAAAACAAACTAGTCATGGGCGCAGTAGGACACACATCTACATACTGGTATAGCATCATAGTTACCACAAGAAATATATCAGGTCCATCACTTCCACAATCATAACAGACAATGCTTGTTGACTAGTGCATACCCAAATTACAGAGCAGTGAGTCAATGGAGCAAAAGATTTATAGGCACAGGAGCCCACCTCTCCTGCAAACCAGAAGTTTCATTAACGTACTCAAAATAGGAGAAAATTTTGCACAACAATCCTCTCTCATACCTATGTTCACTGGTTAGGGAGCAATCTGACCTGCTTTAAAAAATTATGGGAGCCCAGCAAGGATAAGATGAAATTATCAGCCTAGAGTTGGAAAGATACCCAAGAGAAACACTTGAGAGCTAGTGTGGTGGTATCACAGCTCAGCCTTACTGATTAGGTGACTGTAGGCAACTGCCTTAACCTCACCAAGTATTGGTTCCTATCGCTACAAAATAGAGCCATTAATGTATAATCTATAATTAAATGAGGTTCACACAGTTCTTGATCCATAAAAAAAAATAGTCATTGTTCAGACCTGGTGATGTAACCCTACATATAATCTTGGTAGATAGCTGGAAATGGGAGGGTAATGAGTTTAAGGCCAGATAAGGTTACATGGAGATCCTATCTAAAGAAATCAAAACAAAAATGATTTTCCTCTGTTTTAACTTCTATATAATACACCAGATTCATACCACAACTCATCAGTGATTAGCTTATCTAATTACTGTGTAGGCCGACACTGTGTATTCTACTTCAGGCAAAGTACAGTGTTATGGAATAAATAATACATATAAGACCCAGTAATCTGACAATAATCTCAACGGTCCTGTAATTGGAGAACTTGTGAATAGGAAACACATCTTACTCACCTTCCCACATACTCCTCCCTCGGAGTGTCTAATAGTGTTGTCTCTTTACAATGCTATTTGTACAAACAGATCCATTTCTCTTGAGAAGCTTAGATGTTCCACATAGCATCTACAAAACAAACCATTATGAGTCCTGGTATTTATAACACACTTGCTCAGTGTTTCCCATCACAAAGGTTTCCTAAGGTATCAGAACTTTAGGAAGTATTATGTCATTGATTTGTTCTATTTGTGCTTTCTTTCCCCATGTTGGACGTGCAGTGAGAAGAACCACCAGATAAGATGATTTTCTGCCATCTGTTTTTGGAGGGACTGAGGCAAGAGGTGTCAGCTCCTCAGACAATAGTATGACTTTGATGTTATCCAAAATCATTGAACTGAAACAAGGGGTCTGTACCTATTGTGTTGGGGATAAATGTGACAGTTGTACTCTATCCAACTTTAAGTATGGGTAGGATTGGTAGTGACTATATGCTTTGAAATGTGTCTTCCAATTCACTTTACAAAAGGAGTGTTGCCCAATCCTCTCCAACTTGCCCAGACTTCTGAAATCCCCTGTTCCAGAGAGGGATTTTCCCCTCAGGTTGAAGTAGTTCGTGTTTGTTATCACTCAGTGTCAACAATCAACCGGGGGTTGTGCTTATGAGTTGAAAAAGGGTGAGGCTGTTTCCTCAAAATAGCAAGCAAAAGCTTACCCTGTGAGCCAGGGATTTCATTTCAAGGTGTAGAGTCAAAGACCTGAAAGCAGGGGCTTAAATACATGTACTCTGGTCTTTCTTTAAACATTAACCAGACGACCTAAAAGCTGGAAACAATGCAAATGTTCATCAACAGACAAATAGATAAGCACGGTATGATTCACAAGATGAAATAGTATTCACCCACAAAACATGAAATGATACGTCCTGCAATCTGAATGAACCCAGTTTTGTGTGTCTGTGTGACTTTTCCCGGTCCTACAGAGAGCATAAATGACAGACCAAAGAAATTATTCCACTATAACTTGGTGAGCCAATAAGTTTGTTGGGATTATGGAAAGACAACTGTATCCTGTAAACCTCCACAGGAGTATAGTGTATTAACCCAACTTGTGTCTGCAGAGCTCTGAGCTGCAGGCAGCTCCACCAGAGGCTCCTATTCCCCATCAGCTGATCCTTGGTTATGTATTCACTGCAAGTAGTAAACAAGCAGAAGTAAAATGTATTCATTGAAAGAATAAAGGACTCCATCTGGTATCTAACGGTGAGATCAAACTTTTATTGGTCTGAGGGGTGAAGCCCCACCCCCGACTGGGGTGCAGGGGGGGGGGGAGATGGGGGGAACACAGCTTCTTGAGAGTACAGGAGAATGGACCAGACAGAGTCTAAGTAAGTTTTGTAATTGAGAACTGAGAGCAGGAAAAACACGGCATTGCCAGCCTGAAATGTGTTTCAGAACTGTGGGTGGCAGGTGAATCCATTGCCTGTTTTGCAATCTCCTGAGCTAGTTTGGGGGCAGGAGGTAGCCATTTTCCAGAAATTCTATGGGAGACAAATTTCTTGGAACCTTGTGCTTATCTTAGGGCACAGGTCTGGGGCGGAGTGGGGGGACTTTTCCTTACTGGTAATCTTATATAGAGATGTCCTGGGTCTTGTAACACATTGATTTCCCTGAATTCTGTGCTTCTGAGCCTCATAATAAATTTACTTATCTTCTAAAGAAGGTACTCTGCATGGATGGATAATGCTGCTCCGAGAAACCATGAGATATTAAACAAAGTTCTAGAGCCTGGGGTAGGATTCCCACTATGATGTCAAGGAGGCTCCAAAAGTCCCCAGTATCCCCCCCAAAAAAATTCAAGTTACTGCCATTGCTCTTGACTGTCTACTAGAACTAGATGCTAAGACCCTACCACTGAAGGCAAATCAAGATAAATTAAGCTGGAATAGACTTGAGAACTTCTTATTTTCTGGTTATTTTTTACAGTGTTGGGAGATTTTATTCAGGAGGAAAGCCATCAATGACTGTACCAATGGTGGACTCTTTGCAAGTTATAGTACTAATTTGCTAACTAATATGCTTACTAGTAAGGTAATAGCCTGGATGTCATAGAGATAGTCAATTGCTTTTCTCTTTGATTCAAGGCCCACTACATAGCGGTAAAACATGCCTGATACTATGAAGTTGGTGAAAAGCCTGTGACTAAGGAAGCCATGGGCCCAAATAAGTCACTGACTGCCGATTTTTGCAAATGAACATATTGGCATGTGCTTTTTACACAGTTATGAGTATGCTTATATATTACTGTTGCTTACAACTTAGGGTCTTAAAATGAGCTCTTTATTGCTGGGCTAAATCATCAAGACCTAAGGTTATGAGTTCAAAACAAGGAGTTTATTTCAGCTTACAACACTTGGGTCACAGACTATCTATCACCAAGAGAAAACAGATAAGGAAGCCAAGGCAGAAACCGCAAAGGGATGCTGTTTAGTGGCTTGCTTCTCATGGATGCTCAGCATGCATTCTCATACAGTCCGGTACTATCTGTCCAGGGGTGGCATCATCCACAGTGAGATGAATCCTCCCACATCAATCTTTAATCAAGACAATTCTCCACAGACTTGCCTACAGGACAATCTCACAGAGGCATTTTCTCAATTAATATTTTCTCTTCCCAGATAAGTCTAGGTTTACGTCACATTGTCAAAGTCAACCAGAGTAAGTAACATGATGATATTCAAACATGTCATTTATTAATCCATATCATTTCTTGTCTCATCTCCAATATTTCATATTTAGATCAATATTGCAATATAAGCCCTTCAACTTCTAAAAGTCCCATAGTTTTTATAAATTCAAATGCTTTAAAAATGTACTTTCTTTAAAAGATTCAAAGTCTCTTTCAAAGTTTAAAGCCCAAGTAAAATATTCAAAGTACCTCTAAAATTTCAAAGTTTCTCTAAAAAATTTAAAGTCCCTTATCTATTGACTCTTATAAAGTAAGGAATAAATTACACACTTTCATACTCCAAGAAGAAGTTTAGCGCTTTGTTTCTGGGACTCAGTCGTGATCTTCTGGCTCCAGAGAGTCTTTGGAGATTCATTTCTCCAACCTTGCCATCTGTAGCACACACAGCATGTCTCTTAGGTTCAAACCAGCTCACTCAGTAGCTGCAGCTGCCTTTGGTAGCTCCCCATGTACCCACATCTAAAGTGTTGGGGTCTTCACTCCAAGTAGGCTATACTTTCACCAATAACCTCTCCTGGGGTCTCCTCAGGAATTCCAACCCTAAAACACTGTTCAAAGCCTCACCTTCTCTCAGTGAACCCTTCCTGGGGTTTTACTGCAAGTGAGCCTACACATTCACCAGTGTCCTCCATTGTGTGAAGCCTTAGCTGCTCTTCAGGACCCTTTCATGTCTTCAAACCTAATACTACTTGGGAAACTCTTACACACTGTCAAATTTGGCTACCAGTGTAAGGTACAGCCTTAGCCCATTATAAACCATACTTCTGTGGTTTGACCCTAAGTAAACACTTCTCAGAAGTTTTACCTCAGAGATGCTCACCTCTTGTTAATCACACCTGATTCTTCAGCCCCCAGCTGACCATTATCAATTGTCCCAGCAAGACAAAGGTTCCATGTTCCTGCTCTGGCTTCTTGTTAATCACAGCCAACTCTCCTTCCCCAGATGACAGGAACAGCACAGCTTCTTAATTCAAAATATCAAATGGCCCCAGCTGAGTCTTTAAAGTCTTTTTTTTTAACTAAAAGTCTTTAAATGGATGCTTAAACCTCCCTGTGACTCCTCCTCGAAAGCCAGGGCCACACTGCTCTCAGCTTTTTTGGAAGTGCTTGGTTGTTAATGCTGGGATTCATACCTGGCCAGAGTGCTGAAAATAAGTGACTATTAATTACTCAGTCCTAAATGGGACAACTTTGCGCGCGCGTGCACACACACACACACACACACACACACACACACACCTCTAGAAACATTATGAAAGAGGAAACCAAAGGAATGGAAGGGCCAGAGGCTGGGAGTAGTGTTGTAGAACACTGTCTTCTGACAACGCTACAGCGCGGTACACATGAACTCAGCAGCTGTGGTTACCTGCACAATATCTGCACAAGATGGATCCTGGCAGTTTCTGGTTGCTGGGGAAATAATGAGCATTATTTTTCAGTGGCATAGCCAAGGGTAGGCTCTCCATGATCTAATAAATAACCCACACCCATGTGCATACACGAAACCCTCAGTAAATTTTATGAGTTCTTAAAACAGCAAAGAATGAAAGTAGGAGGGAGGAGCATGTTGAGTGAAAAAGGATTTCCAGAGAGATGAAGAGGGATGAGAGAAGAGGATGAGGAGAGGCGATGGTAAATATTCCCTAAATATGTTTTGAATATTGATAAAACAATACAATAAATAAAACCCAACATTTTGTCCAATAACAAATGGATTTATTCAGCTTCCAGAGTCTACAAGCCTCTTTCCTCCCTCCAGGAGGGAGAGTCTCAGCTATCTGACAAATGGGTATAGTTTCTGTTCCGGACCTGTTCTGTTCCGTTCTATCCTGGACACAGATACTGATAATGTCTACAAAGCATTGTAAACATACCTAATGTCATGAAGCTGTATGCTTTTTAAGAAGATGAAATGGTGCATTCTACATCATACATATCTTACCAACAAAATGAAAAAGGAGCAAGAGGAACATTCATAGTTTTACTTACTTTCAAATTCTCTGCTACTGAA